>NC_092241.1:42184796-42242296 GCF_036320965.1 Panulirus ornatus | reverse complement strand
ACAAACTGTTTCATACAACCTCATATTAGGTACAGTGGTGGCATCAACACCTTCCGGGGGGTCCACCAGTGGCTCTCACTTGATGTTATTCATCCCCACAGAGAATTTCGTCCGCTGTGGCCAGTCCCGCATGTGGTAGTGCACCGCGGTGTCCCTGCTGTCTCAAAGACAGCAGTGGAAACTTGGTTAAACCGCCTTGGAGACCCAACAGGAATGCCACCAATTTGATGTCTCCGATGACGTCTCAGCTGTACTCATCATACCTCAAGGCGTCTAGCAAGGCCTTGACATTGTTGTATTCTTCTTTGAGGTGCACCGAGTGAGCCAGGGGAAGTGACGGGTACTTGTTCCCGTTATGGAGCAGCACGGCTTTGAGGCTCTTAGATGAGCTGTCAACAAAGAGGCGCCACTATTTCGGGTTACAGGTGATTCCGATTGCCTCAAACAGACTGGTTACATTGTGGCAGAAGCAGAGACCATCTTGACGAGTGCAGAAGCTGGAAAAACCTAGGTGACGCTTCCTCTGGTCTGCGATTTGCACACTTTCATCCAACAAGTTCCACTGCTTCGGCCTAGATGCCAAAAGCTCGGCATTGGACTTTGTGAGACCAAGATCTCTGATCAAGTCACTGAGGTCTTTTTGATTGGGATAGCATGAGTTTCTCTCCTCAGATGCAACTCTGAAATTGTAATGTGGATCTACAACGTCTTCCTCCCCCTCTGACTACTATCTGTATTACTGGAAACTTCTAGAAAGTTCTATATCACTTACTCAGCAAGGAATCTATCTGGAATGTTTTGAAAAATAGATGAATTTCAAAATATCACTGTCTTGATCACAAAAGCAAAGTTTCAAGGGAATGATAGCTATTTTCTATACTTTTTAGACAATCAATTAGAAAATAACACTTATTATCCAGGAACAAAAGAAAGTGAAAATTTGTTACACAGTAATCGTGCTGAGAAAGAATAACATGCCTTAAAATTAATGCTATTCCACATTCTTTTCTTGGGCCAACAGAAAGCCCATAATTAGGTTACGAATCATCATTAAACATTTGAACTGTAATCATTCCAAATTACATTTTGACGACGTAATGGCCAAAAAAAAAAAAGAAAAAAAATCTTATTTATCACGAAAAATATTACCTATACTTAGCTCAGTTTTTAAAGCAAATCCGTTTTAAGAAGAAAAAAATAACAAAGAAACTGACAAATTAAGAACCAAAAACCTTTTCCTTTGAAAACTGGTTTAGAACATGAAGGGCATCTACAGCTGAAAGAACAGAGTAGAATATTTTACTATGATTCCTATGGCCGATAAATACCGAGTACATATGAAGCCAATCATCATGTATTAATTGAAACAAGTAATCATTTCATTCTTGATTACAGGATTTAATAGATCCAAAACAATATTTCGATCTTACTCGGCCAGAAAATCAGGTTCCATGAACAAAGTTCTGTAATTCATCCATATCTTCGCTAATGTTAAGATCTGATTCCCTTACACTTCTCTATCTCTCCTCAGCTGGAGACAGAACGTCGAGGGAAGACATTCGACCCAGATGACGCTTCTGCTGCTACCATGGAAAAGTTCCTCATGGTCAACATCAAGTCTATATGACAAGATCGAAGTAGAGCGTGATAATGTGGTGGGCACAGTGTAAAGGCTCTCTATCAGTCTCGGTTGGCAACTTAAAATCTTCCAAAGTTTATATTTGTTAATATAAATCGTGACCTTTTCCAATTTTTTTTCCTCCAGGGCAACTTGGGTCAAGATTCAGTGAAACTACATATTTGACAACGAAACTTTAACTGTTCTGGAATCATATATGGTATAGCCGTCTCTGATAAATGTGATGGTTCGGTACTGTACAGTCTAACGATCATTCTCCATCGTTAACGACAGTCGGGAGATCTTACACAGTTCCTCAGTACTGGAGGAAGGCGAGAACTTCGCCATCTACTCTGACATACGTAAATGTGGTTTCAGTTGTCTGTATCCTTTGAACGATTCATTACTATCTATCACAGGACCGTACATTATCTATCACAGTACCGTACATTATCTATCACAGTACCGTACATTATCTATCACAGTACCGTACATTATCTATCGCAGTACCGTACATTATCTATCACAGCACCGTACATTATCTATCACAGTACCGTACATTATCTATCACAGAACCGTCCATTATCTATCACAGCACCGTACATTATCTATCGCAGTACCGTACATTATCTATCACAGGACCGTACATTATCTATCGCAGAACCGTACATTATCTATCACAGTACCGTACATCATCTATCACAGTACCGTACATTATCTATCGCAGTACCGTCCATTATCTATCGCAGTACCGTACATCATCTATCACAGTACCGTACATTATATATCGCAGTACCGTACATTATCTATCGCAGTACCGTACATCATCTATCACAGTACCGTACATTATCTATCGCAGTACCGTACATTATCTATCACAGTACCGTACATTATCTATCGCAGTACCGTACATTATCTATCACAGGACCGTACATTATCTATCACAGTACCGTACATTATCTATCACAGGACCGTACATTATCTATCACAGTACCGTACATTATCTATCACAGGACCGTACATTATCTATCACAGTACCGTACATTATCTATCACAGTACCGTACATTATCTATCACAGTACCGTACATTATCTATCACATGACCGTACATTATCTATCACAGGACCGTACATTATCTATCACAGTACCGTACATTATCTATCACAGGACCGTACATTATCTATCACAGTACCGTACATTATCTATCACAGGACCGTACATTATCTATCACAGTACCGTACATTATCTATCACAGGACCGTACATTATCTATCACAGTACCGTACATTATCTATCACATGACCGTACATACTCGGGTTTAAATACATATATTTTCCCCTCCATCAGATCGGTTTCACGACAGGTCTGGTGTCTTATGTATGATGATCACATAATACAAAACTTTTCGGTCATTTTTCAATATGTTCAGTTGTCATTTGGATGGATTGGTCATTTTCGTTTTAATGTAAGAAATATGATCTAATCATTTCTGTGTCCATACATTCGTTTTTACTTCGATATAGAAAACAAGGAAACATTCCTGTCTGCCAGTCACCACATCTGATACAAGTATAACATGTGTTCGTTCACTCATGAAAAAACAACATAAGAAATATATATATTACATGTTTACAACGTCTGAGTTGCCAGATCTCGCTAATCTCCACCAGAGACTGTCAAGAATGTATGCCCACGACTGTACATTCTTATGTGATAGTTTTTTTCAGCGTTTTTTTAGTCCTCGTTACGTCTTATTCTTTTTATCACGGTGTGTGTGTGTGTGTGTGTGTGTGTGTGTGTGTGTGTGTGTGTGTGGTGTGTGTGTTTGTGCGTATGTGTGTGTGTGTGTGGCGTTGTGTGTGTGTGTGTGTGTGTGTGTGTGTGTGTGTGTGTGTGTGTGTGTGTGTGTGTGTTTGTGCGTATGTGTGTGTGTGTGTGTGTGTGGCGTGTGTGGTGTGTGTGTGTGTGTGTGTGTGTGTGTGTGTGTGTGTGTGTGTGTGTGTGTGTTTCATTATCTTATCATGGTCGTGTTGTTTCTGGTATCATATTTTGTTAGGTTAGGCGAGAGATCGATAGACATATACATCGATAGATCGATAGGTAGGTAGGTAGGGAGAGAGAGAGAGAGAGAGAGAGAGAGAGAGAGAGAGAGAGAGAGAGAGAGAGAGAGAGAGAGAGAGAGAGAGAGAGAGAGAGAGAGAGAATATGACCTCACAGAGCGCAGGGACGATCGTATCACATCAATACTCCCTCAACATACCTTAATAAAAACCCACACAGACGATACATTCCTTACCCGTCGTGATTCCTGAAGCAGGAGGAGGTGTTCCACCCTACAGGTTGGACTGTACTCCACCCTCCTCCTCCTCCACCGCCCTGCACGATACGGCTCTGTAGGGATTTAAGCATCAATTGGATTGAGTAAAATCGCTAGTGTGGAAAATTCACTGGGGTTCGAGTGGAGGGCACTGGAAGGAACGGGGAAGAAAAAGACGGCTTGACCAAATGGTCAGCCTTCAGGAGGGGAGTCGTGCACTGGGCGGAACTAACGTCAGGAGGTAAATGTGTCTGGACGTGGAGGAGGCGCCTCCCATACTTCTAAACTGACAACGCCCACCGCTGCTGTGATGAAGGGATGTGCTGGACGGTGCTTCATGTACAGGGGAGAGCAAGATAACAGGAGACGTGATGGTCTGTCGCGGGGTATGAGGAGCCTCCCTCTCCACCACTCATCTGGGCACATCAACCGACAGAAAAATAGTGATGAGGGACCTTGTTGTTAAAAGGAAATATGCTAACTTGGAAACTCTATGAGAAAGGATGAATGGACATCACATTCCGATCTACTTTCCTCCGATTTATACTCTGATGAGAAAGTACCTTGGTCCCTGATATTCTTAGACAAACTTGTTTACTGATACCTGATATCACTCAAGTATTTCTCTCATCATGATTTCAGTGGATTATTAATGTTCTTCCTGACAGCATCAACTGGACGTCTGTCTTAATGTGTCATAACTCGACGGCTGAAACATCTCTTCCTTTAGTTTTTTCCTTCTTTCTGGTCACTTCATCTATGTTTAATGTTGAAAATAATGTGAGCTATATTGTCAAAACTATCATTTTGAAGAATTATCTGATATCTCCTCAGGGTCCGCTTTTCTTTGGGAAAATAACATCAAATCTCTGACAACTTCACAAGATATATTTCTGAGTGATGGAATGGGTTTTGCTGCTCTTCTTTGAATTTGTTTTTGTATTTCTTCGTCCTTCATAAAGCTGGTGACTGGAACCTGAACAGAGTACTGTGAACGTGGCATGGTTTGGGCGCTGTGAAGGTACCGTGTTTCTCATTTCATAATCTCATTTCATAATCGCCAAGCCAGCTGGAGTCTTCCTCGTCTAGTGATGTTCGTTGTTTTCCTTCTGTGGGCTAGTCTTCTGTGTACTCGCGTTCTTGATCACTCATGCCGTGTGATCAAATGTCACCAATCAATCCTTCATGAGGTACTTTATCAATATCTTTTTTGAAAGCCTGATATCTGGGGTTATTTTTGACTACCAGTTATCTTGGACATATCTTATTATGGAAGCTACGTTCACTTTCGTTTATTAGATTATCCTATATCAAAACGTTGCCATTATTATCCCTAATTACTGTATCTAATATATAACCTAAAGACGAAGGAAAACATTGTTCTCTCTTCTTGTTTTGTAGATTGGTGTTACAATCACAGTCTTCCTGTCTTTGTTACTGTTCCTATCTCTAGTACTTCATGGATCGGTAACGTTATGTGTCGGCTTACTTGTTTTTATTTATCTGGGAGAGAGATCAACAGGCTCTATTGATTTATTCGGATTAAACTTTTGTAAATATCTACATACGTCATAGCCTTAAATTTCATATAAGTTTGATATTTCATGTTATCTCCATGGAAATGCGTTCTGTGTTTGTAATATACATGAAAAGTGTTCGATAGTGAACGCTAACTCGATATACTTGTTTGATACGTCTGGCAAACTTTTTCTGTTCCTGTAATTCTTGGAACATCATTTCTATGCAACAGCATGAGATCCACCCTACCCAAACCTCTCCATAACTAACCATCAACCCTAAGATGAAACAGAATGCTTATTTCTGCCTCACACTTAAGTAACCTATACTCACAGATTCCCCATCACAAACAAACACATATACACTGAAATAACTCAACAAACACGAAACAACCGACACCCCCCCAACTCAGTCTTAAACACCAATCCACCAGATACGTCTAATACCACACTCTCCAGATAAATACGAGTCACAACCTCCCGCTTACGCTTTGGACATTACCATCACTACATCAATGCAAACATCGTTCCAGCATATCCCAAGACCCAAAAAGAAGACACCGAGCACTTGCTACGCAGTTGCACTGCACTCTCTTCACACAGATGAACACACACCAAAACACAATCAAACCTGAGGTCCCAACCGATGGTCGTGACCATCTCCCTGAGTCTTTTTACGATGTTCATCATAAAGAACAATTTGAGAACAAAAACGTGCTCAGTGTTCGAGTTTTGTGAAAATCTTTTAATACTCATCTAGTCTTCAGCAATGACAATAAGGTTAGGAAAGTCGTATCAGAAATTCTGTAACTTCTCAGAGGGGTTGTGTGTACAATATCCCCTGTAAAGTGTGATCAGTTCTGCATTGGTCAAACTGGGAAGGTTCTTAATATTACGCTTAAATAGCATTAAATCAGTGTTAGGTATGGTCAAGAGTCTAATGCAGCATTTATCCACCTCAGAGACTTTAGCCATGAAAATGACATGGACAGTGTTAAGGTTACCACACACAGTAACTCAGTAATTGGGGAAGAGTATTAAATCGTCTCTTATCAAACATAATAGTAATATTAATATGATTCAGAATGTTGGTTTATATAAATCAGATAACTACATGTGTAAGAATAATTGTAAATAAGTTTCCCAGAACAAAGGATAACCTGATTTTGTAACCTGAGAGAGAGGTGAGGTCGTCGAGGGTGACCTGTGCGCTAATCCTTCACCTATTTCGTAATTCATTCACCTGCCCCGCCCAGTGATGGCTGGTGTGTTATATTCTGGTTCTCTCTGTCTGTACTCAGTCATGACGATATGATTACACGAAAGCGCTTGACACTTCATATTTTCCATTTCCTTGTGGTTTTACCTGGATCTTATGTACACTTGCTAATTGTGTACTTTTTACACACACACACACACACACACACACACACACATATATAAGTGTGAGTGCTCAAATTACAGAGGTATAAGTTTGTTGAGTATTCCTGGCAAATTATATGGGAGGGTATTGATTGAGAGGGTGAAGGCATGTACAGAGCATCAGATTGGGGAAGAGCAGTGTAGTTTCAGAAGTGGTAGAGGATGTGTGGATCAGGTGTTTGCTTTGAAGAATGTATGTGAGAAATACTTAGAAAAGCAAATGGATTTGTATGTAGCATTTATGGATCTGGAAAAGGCATATGATAGAGTTGATAGAGATGCTTTGTGGAAGGTATTAAGAATATATGGTGTGGGAGGCAAGTTGTTAGAAGCAGTGAAAAGTTTTTATCGAGGATGTAAGGCATGTGTACGTGTAGGAAGAGAGGAAAGTGATTGGTTCTCAGTAAATGTAGGTTTGCGGCAGGGGTGTGTGATGTCTCCATGGTTGTTTAATTTGTTTATGGATGGGGTTGTTAGGGAGGTGAATGCAAGAGTTTTGGAAAGAGGGGCAAGTATGAAGTCTGTTGGGGATGAGAGAGCTTGGGAAGTGAGTCAGTTGTTGTTCGCTGATGATACAGCGCTGGTGGCTGATTCATGTGAGAAACTGCAGAAGCTGGTGACTGAGTTTGGTAAAGTGTGTGAAACAAGGAAGTTAAGAGTAAATGTGAATAAGAGCAAGGTTATTAGGTACAGTAGGGGTGAGGGTCAAGTCAATTGGGAGGTGAGTTTGAATGGAGAAAAACTGGAGGAAGTGAAGTGTTTTAGATATCTGGGAGTGGATCTGGCAGCGGATGGAACCATGGAAGCGGAAGTGGATCATAGGGTGGGGGAGGGGGCGAA
This sequence comes from Panulirus ornatus, assembly GCF_036320965.1. Classification (NCBI taxonomy): domain Eukaryota; kingdom Metazoa; phylum Arthropoda; class Malacostraca; order Decapoda; family Palinuridae; genus Panulirus; species Panulirus ornatus. The sequence goes on along the minus strand of NC_092241.1, from coordinate 42,234,583 downwards.
AATTCTGGGAGCCTTGAAGAATGTGTGGAAGTCGAGAACATTATCTCGGAAAGCAAAAATGGGTATGTTTGAAGGAATAGTGGTTCCAACAATGTTGTATGGTTGCGAGGCGTGGACTATGGATAGAGTTGTGCGCAGGAGGATGGATGTGCTGGAAATGAGATGTTTGAGGACACTGTGTGGTGTGAGGTGGTTTGATCGAGTAAGTAACGTAAGGGTAAGAGAGATGTGTGGAAATAAAAAGAGCGTGGTTGAGAGAGCAGAAGAGGGTGTTTTGAAATGGTTTGGTCACATGGAGAGAATGAGTGAGGAAAGATTGACCAAGAGGATATGTGTCGGAGGTGGAGGGAACGAGGAGAAGAGGGAGACCAAATTGGAGGTGGAAAGATGGAGTGAAAAAGATTTTGTGTGATCGGGGCCTGAACATGCAGGAGGGTGAAAGGAGGGCAAGGAATAGAGTGAATTGGAGCGATGTGGTATACCGGGGTTGACGTGCTGTCAGTGGATTGAATCAAGGCATGTGAAGCGTCTGGGGTAAACCATGGAAAGCTGTGTAGGTATGTATATTTGCGTGTGTGGACGTATGTATGGGGGTGGGTTGGGCCATTTCTTCGTCTGTTTCCTTGCGCTACCTCGCAAACGCGGGAGACAGCGGCAAAGCAAAAAAAAAAAAAGAAATATATATATATATATATATATATATATATATATATATATATATATATATATATATATATATATATATATATATTATCATTATTATTATTATCATAATTTTGTTTTGTTGCTGTCTCCCGCGTTAGCGAGGTAGCGCAAGGGAACAGACGAAAGAATGGCACAACCCACCCACATACACATGTATACACATACACGTCCACACACGCAAATATACATACCTATACATCTCAACGTATACATATATATACACACACAGACATATACATATATACACATGTACATAATTCATACTGTCTGCCTTTATTCATTCACGTCGCCATCCCGCCACAAATGAAATAACAACCCCCTCCCTCCTCTTGTGCGCGAGGTAGCGCTAGGAAAAGACAACAAAGGCCACATTTGTTCACACTCAGTCTCTAGCTGTCATGTAATAATGCACCGAAACCACAGCTCACTTTCCACATCCAGGCCCCACAGAACTTTCCATGGTTTACCCCAGACGCTCCACATGCCTTGGCTCAATCCATTGACAGCACGTCGACCCCAGTATACCACATCGTTCCAATTCACTCTATTCCTTGCCTGCCTTTCACCCTCCTGCATGTTCAGGCTCCGATCACACAAAATCTTTTTCACTCCATCTTTCCATCTCCAATTTGGTCTCCCACTTCTCCTCGTTCCCTCCACCTCCGACACATATATCCTTTTGGTCAATCTTTCCTAACTCATTCTCTCCATGTGACCAAACCATTTCAAAACACCCTCTTCTGCTCTCTCAACCACACTCTTTTTATTACCACACATCTCTCTTACCCTATTATTACTTACTCGATCAAATCACCTCACACCTCATATTGTCCTCAAACTTCTCATCTCCAGCACATCCATCCTCCTCTGCACAACTCTATCTATAGCCTATGCCTCGCAACCATAGAACATTGTTGGAACCACTATTCCTTCAAACATACCCATTTTTGCGTTCCGAGACAATGTTCTCGACTTCCACACATTCTTCAAGGCTCCCAGAACTTTCATCCCCTCCCCCACCCTATGATTCACTTCCGCTTCCATGGTTCCATCCGCTGCCAAATCCATTCCCAGATATCTAAAACACTTTACTTCCTCCAGTTTCTCTCCATTCAAACTTACCTCCCAGTTGACATGTCCCTCAACCCTACTGTACCTAATAACCTTGCTCTTATTCACATTCACTCTCAACTTTCTTCTTTCACACACCTTACCAAACTCAGTCACCAGCTTCTGCAATTTCTCACATGAATCAGCCACCAGCGCTGTATCATCAGCGAACAACAACTGACTCACTTCCCAAGCTCTCATCCACAACAGACTGCATACTTGCCACTATTTCCAAAACTCTTGCATTCACCTCCCTAACAACCCCATCCATAAACAAATTAAACAACCGTGGAGACATCACGCACCCCTGCCGTAAACCTACATTCACTGAGAACCAATCACTTTCCTCTCTTCCTACACGTACATATGCCTTATATCCTCGATAAAAACTTTTCACTGCTTCTAACAACTTGCCTCCCACACCATATATTCTTAATACCTTCCACAGAGCATCTCTATCAACTCTATCATATGCCTTCTCCAGACCCATAAATGCTACATACAAATCCATTTGCTTTTCTAAGTATTTCTCACATACATTCTTCAAAGCAAACACCTGATCCACACATCCTCTACCACTTCCGAAACCGCACTACTCTTCCCCAATCTGATGCTCTGTACATGCCTTCACCCTCTCAATCAATACCCTCCCATATAATTTACCAGGAATACTCAACAAACTTATACCTCTGTGATTTGAGCACTCACTTTTATCCCCTTTGCCTTTGTACAGTGGCACTATGCAAACATTCCGCCAATCCTCAGGCACCTCACCATGAGTCATAAATACGTTAAATAACCTTACCAACCAGTCAACAATACAGTCACCCTCTTTTTTAATAAATTCCAATGCAATACCATCCAAACCCGCTGCCTTGCCGGCTTTCATCTTCCGCAAAGCTTTTACTACCTCTTCTCTGTTTACCAAATAATTTTCCCTAACCCTCTCACTTTGCACACCACCTCGACCAAAACACCCCATATCTGCCACTCTATCATCAAAAACATTCAACAAACCTTCAAAATACTCACTCCATCTCCTTCTCACATCACCACTACTTGTTATCACCTTCCCATTTGCCCCCTTCACTGATGTTCCCGTTTGTTCCCTTGTCTTATGCACTTTATTTACCTCCTTCCAAAACATCTTTTTATTCTCCCTAAAATTTGATGATACTCTCTCACCCCAACTCTCATGTGCCCTCTTTTTCACCTCTTGCACCTATCTCTTGACCTGCCTCTTTCTTTTATACATCTCCCAGTCATTTGCATTATTTTCCTGCAGAAATCGTCCAGATGCCTCTCTCTTCTCTTTCACTAATAATCTTACTTCATCCCACCACTCACTACCCTTTCTAATCTGCCCACCTCCCAAGCTTCTCATGCCTCAAGCATCTTTTGCGGAAGCCATCACTGCTTCCCTAAATACATCCCATTCCTCCCCCACTCCCCTTACATCCTTTGTTCTCACCTTTTTCCATTCTGTACTCAGTCTCTCCTGGAACTTCCTCACACGTCTCCTTCCCAAGCTCACTTACTCTCACCACCCTTTTCACCCCAACATTCTCTATTCTTTTCTGAAAATCTCTACAAATTTTCACCTTCGCCTCCACAAGATAATGATCAGACATCCCTCCAGTTGCACCTTTCAGCACATTAACATCCAAAAGTCTCTCTTTCGCGCGCCTATCAATTAACACGTAATCCAATAACGCTCTCTGGCCATATCTCCTACTTACATACGTATACTTATGTACATCTCTCTTTTTAAACCAGGTATTCACAATCACCTGTCCTTTTTCAGCACATAAATCTACATGCTTTTCACCATTTCCATTTACAACACTGAACACCTCATGTACACCAATTATTCCCTCAACTGCCACATTACTCACCTTTGCATTCAAATCACCCATCGCTATAACCCGGTCTCGTGCATGAAAACTACAAACCCAGTCACTCATCTGCTCCCAAAACACTTGCCTCTCATGATCTTTCTTCTCATGCCCAGGTGCATATGCACCAATAATCATCCATCTCTCTCCATCAACTTTCAGTTTTACCCGTATCAATCTAGAGTTTACTTTTTTACAATCTGTCACATACTTCCACCACTCCTGTTTCAGGAGTAGTACTACTCCTTCCCTTGTTCTTGTCTTCTCACTAACCCCTGACTTTACTCCCAAGACATTCCCAAACCACTCTTCCCCTTTACCCTTGAGCTTCGTTTCACTCAATGCCAAAACATCCAGGTTCTTTTCCTCAAACATACTACCTATCTCTCCTTTTTTCTCATTTTAGTTACATCCACACACATTTAAACACCCCAGTCTGAGCCTTCGAGGAGGATGAGCACTCCCCGCGTGACTCTTGTTTCCCCTTTTAGAAAGTTAAATTACATGGAGGGGAGGGTTTCCAGCCCCCCGCTCCCGTCGCCTTTTACGACATATGAAGAATGCGTGGGAAGTATTCTTTCTCCCCTATCCCCAGGGGATATATATATATATATATATATATATATATATATATATATATATATATATATATATATGTATATAAGTGGTGACGTTCACTCGGTGTTCGTTACGTTGTCTTCTCTCTACCAAATTGCAATCAGTTTTCTATAGCTGTTTCTTTTTATTCTAGCACGAACTTTGATAACTAAATTTTTTTACCTTTGAAAACGAGCTTATGGAAACATCTGCTGGGGTTTTGTGTGTGTGTGTGTGTGTGTGTGTGTGTGTGTGTGTGTGTGTGTGTGTGGTTATCTATTTAGGTTCTAAGGGGGGAGGGGTGGAGTCCTACACACGTAAGGCCACATCACCTGAACCTCCTCCTACATACATTTTCTCAAACTTCTGTATACCGTCCACATTCACAGTCATAACTTCCATATGCTGTCCACATTCAATCTCATAACTTAGTTCTTCCGTTCATCCACTTCTCCTACATTAGTTATGTACTTTATAATACTGTTAAAAAGTTTCTCCTTATCTTCCTGTTACAGCTCCAGGTTGTTCTGTCCTTGCATCATTCGAAGAACTGTTCACTGTCTGTGTTATGAAGCTGCTTTAAAAACTTAAAAATCGTGATCAGGTCGCCTCGTACTCTTCTTCTCTCTTCTATGACGAACAAGTGTGAGGCTTTCGACCTTTCCCTGTACCTCATTTATGTTAATTTTGGTACTACCTTTGTTACCTTCCTCTTGACCTTCTCGAATAGGTTTGTGTATTCCATTAACTGCAAAGGCCAAAGTTCAGAAGTATACTCTAGCTCCGGCCTACTGTAGGATGTGAACATGTTTCTGAATATTACTTTGTTCATCCACTTTGTTTATCAAATATATTCCAGTTGACGACAGTTGGTCTCCTTCACTGTTCTTCTAAGGTGTGACTCAGGTGATAGGTCAGGGACGATATCGACTCCCAGGTCTCACACACATTCCTGCCAGGTAGTCACTCTCATATCGAGGCTTTACTTCGCTGCGTCCCGCCATCATCACTTTTCCTATAATGTTGATGAATTTCAGCGATCACGTAGCGGAACAGTTTTGGAGTTTACGTCCTCTCGTAAGATAACACAATCCTCCTCGCTTTCTACTTCCCTTATAACACCTTTTTTCTCAACTTCTTTGCTATGATTTCTTGTTATGGTGTATGGTTGTATATCCCTACATCTCTCGAAGAACTGTTAAATGTTTGTTTATGTAAGTGTGTGTGTGTGTGTGTGTGTGTGTGTGTGTGTGTTGGCATTAACTGCTTGTTGTATATGCATCTATGTCTTAATGTATGCTTCTCCCTTGAGTGCTATTACAATATGGCTATATTCATCAGCAACCATCCTGTTGTTACTTGATGATAATTACCCTTGTCTCGGTACAAATATATTTCAGATCTTCACCTCACGCACACACACACACACACACACACACACACATACGGGTTATGTGGACGACCCTCGGGTGTAACGACCTGGCATTTGATCAGAACCTTAAGGGTTAGGTCAAGGGCCATAACAACATACACAAGGGTCATACTGTCGTGTTCAAGAGTCGTCGTGTCGCACTTATGGGTCGTAACGTTGAGTTCAAGGGGTTAATGATGACAAACTTGGGACTCAAATGGCAATCATCACACGCCACAGTGACTGGCTGGGATATTTGTTGGGACATTCCTGAACTTGCTTTATAATTTCGTGGATAAAAGACAGACACGTACGAATGATTGTTCCTCTATCGTTGTATTGTCAAGGTGACATTATTCTCTTAGGTTACCACACAGGTTCCTGGAAACCATAACATAGGTCTGGGACACAGTGGTACTGGCAGGAAGGTGAAGACTCGTTTCTTCCAGGATTATCACCGTGCCTCCTGTTATCATGCTACCAGTATGATAACACAAGTAGCATAACTTGCATTAGCCGAAGGGGACCAACTGACATTCCTACGTACGTGAACATGTCAGTGAAAGGTTTATGAAAATTGTGAGGCATGAATCACTGTGGTGTGGCCAGAAAGGTCTGGTCAAGAGTGTTGGCCAGAGACAAAGGTTCAACACTAACGACAGTGTCAGGCCTCTGCTCCTCTGTCATACACAAATGAACTATCTTATTATGCAAGTCACTTGTTTACAGAAGCTAGGCTACGGATGTCTTCCACCGCCGGATCCCGACCATTCGGCGCACAGAATGGACCAATAAACCTCCCCCCAGTGGCCATAGCTGATGTTGAATGTCGCGACAATACTGTTTACTCGATGGAAAGGCCCAATACCTACACAGACGAGACGATTGAGGCTATACACTTGCGGTATATATCCTTGGGCCAGCCTTGGAGGGAGGAGTAGCGTATCACGGTGATGCACCAGCCTCCCAATACCTGACACCGGTGTCGTGTTACCCTCCTCGCCACACTTGGCTCAGATCGATGTTACTCTCCCTCAGGCAGGGATGGATTGATGGAGTTTTCGTCTCAGATTTGGAGTAACGAGATGTTAACATTATCCAACTTTGGATTAGTGCCACGTTAACCCCTCCCAACCTTAGATTAGTGAAACGGTAACCCCTCCCAACCTTGTATTAGTGCCACGTTAACCCCTCCCAACCTTGGTTTAGTGCTCAAGTAGGACGACCTAAACTAAGATGAGTAGGTTAGTAAGGCTCAGACACGCACTGAGGCGAGGATAATCTTGAACAACCGTCCACTAATGCCATGTTGGCTAGGAACAAACTGGAACTGAGGTGGTGTTGGCTCCATGCAAACGTCTGTACAGCCAGGCGATGTCAGCCTTCCTCAAGGGAAGACTTCAGTCGAGGTATATCCAACTCGTAAACTTCAAGTGGAGATGAACATTCAAGAATGATAATATATATTTCAAGTGGAGATGAACATTCAAGAATGATAATATATATTTCAAGTGGAGATGAACATTTAAAAATGATAATATATACTTCAAGTGGAGATGAACACTTAAGAAAATAATATAAACTTCAGGTGAAGATGAACATTTATAGAAATAATATAAACTTCAAGTGGAGGTGAATATCTAAAAAAAATAATATAAACTTCAAGTGAAGATGAACATTTAAAAAAATCAATATAAACTTCAAGTGAAGATGAACATTTGAAAAAGATGATATAAACTTCAAGTGAAGATGAACATTTAAAAGAAATGATATAAACTTCAAGTGAAGATGAGCATTTAAAAAAAATTATATAAACTTCAACTGAAGATGAACATTTAAGAATAATATAAACTTCAAGTGGAGATGAACACTTGAAAAAATAATGGAAAACTTCAAGTGGAGATGAACAATTAGAAAGATTATATAAACTTCAAGTGAAGATGAACATTTAAGAAAATAATATAAACTTTAAGAGAAGATGAGCATTTAAAAAAATAATATAAACTTCAAGTGAAGATGAACATTTAAAAAATAATATAAACTTTACGTGGAGATGAACATTTAAAAAAATGATATAAACTTTAAATGGAGTTGAACATCTAAGAAAATACTATAAACTTCAAGAGGAGAGAATATTTGAAAAAAAAAATAATGTAAACTTCAAGTGGAGATGAACATTTAAAAAAATGATGTAAACTTCAAGAGAAGAGAATGTCTAAAAAATATTAACTTCAAGTGAAGATGAACAGTTAAAAAGAAATAATATATGCTTCAAGAGGAGAGAATATTTAAAAAAAAAATAATATAAAGTGGAGATGAACATTTAAAAAAGATAATATAAACTTCGATTGGAGAGAACATTTCAAAAATACTAACTAGAGACATTTTGAAATACTCTACAGCTTTCTATTATTAAGAGAAGAAACTTGAAATACATAATTTGCAGAAGTTGTGTCTGTAACTCCTGAAGCAACTGAAGATGTCGACTTCTCTTCCTTGCTTCGTCTTCCACCTCTTCCTAGAACCATCATACCCTAAGTGCTCGCTCTATTAACACCCATGAACCTCGAATTAATCCATTCTCTTTTTTTGATCATTTTCAAGAGTCATCATCTGTGTGTGTGTGTGTGTGTGTGTGTGTGTGTGTGTGTGTGTGTGTGTGTGTGTGTGTAAAATGCAAGTGGCAGGTTGGCAGAGAGGTCCACAGTACGATATGTCAGGACAGAGTGTGTAGCCTTAAACAAGAACCGATCTGTAAGTTCCTGGGGTAAAACAGATTTTACCGCTGCTGCGGTAGCATGAAGGATGGCAGGAACTAACGTCTTCGAATGACACATAAGGGAAAGAGAGGGCGGTACAAAACACAGACATGCAGCAGTCCACGTCACAGCAAATGATATGAAATTCTTACAGTAACTACAGAGAGGAGGAGGAGGAGGAGGAGGAGGGATCAGAAACACGCAGACAATCCTCACCCACACAAACAGTACTGTGAACCCTGATGTTACACGTGTTATCTATATGCTTATTGTCCACGGGTTATGTGCCCAGCAGCTGGACAAATTGACCAAAGAGGTGCAGCGATGCAGGCACGAGACCACATCAGCGAGGCATCACTGTGCTCGCAGTTGATAGGTCTTCCTCTAGTCACGTAACGAAGGTAAGGTGGGTGAAGCTGCAATACGAGAAATGTTTGACTGCTGGGCAAAGGCGGCCCATACACCTCCACGACTTTTCTGAAAGGCGTACGTAAACATGTTCACTTCTCTGGATTATTGGATGTTAGGGGGGAAAGCCTGATCCTCGGCCTCAGGACAGCAGAACAGGTGCTGGCGGGCAAGAGTTATGCCCTCAACTGCTGTACGAGGGTGTCTGTCAATTTGTTCTACGGCGATACTCCAATTTTCTGGCGGCTATTTTGCTTTTCTACACGTCAGAGACTATCTACGATAGACAGGACTTGACAGATAGGAGAACCATGTTCAGTATCCCCCCAGTAATGTAAGAAATACAGTGTGTCGATACTCAAACATACCCTAAGGTGTCAGGGCTTCCCCGGATCCCACTAATCTTATAGCACTGCCGATGAAGAAAACTACGGTGGCCCTTCATCCGCTACCGGCCGATCGCTCCTGCAGCAGGGGGTAGATTACTTCCCAGCGGCCAGGCGTTAACTGATCATCAGCTGGCCAGCGATAGATAGTTAACCGGGGCCACTTCGGCCCCGGAACAAGCATACAAATCGCGTGGAGGTGTTATTAACGTCCGGGGAGAGGGGCTGAGGAGGTGCTTCTGGGGCAGCGTAGAGTGAGGGATGGAAAAGTTGTAATATAATCAGCAGGAGATGTTGTGAAGCCCTGTGAGGTTATGGCTCCACGCCCTCACTATCCTCGTACAGGCTCCATGCCCTCACTATCCCCCTACTGGCCCAACGCCCTCATTCTCCCTCTCCTAGCTTCCCGCCCTCACTATTCCTCTTCACGAGTAAAGTAATCCATCTGAAGGTTTGCGGAGTGAAAAGAACCATCTTCAGTAATATAACTAGTGGTTCTATCAGTGACCAGATCCATCCACTGGCTATACAAATAAAGTGATCGATCTACGTTTTTCCACGAGTCCAATCATTCATCAACCCACATAGTAAAGTAATCCATCTCTGACTCTACGAGTTAAGTAAACCATCTATTAGCCCTATGAGCACAGGAATCCCCCGCCTTAAGACTTTTCTAATACAGTAAACAGTCCGCAGACTTCTGGAGTAATCTAATTCATCCCTTGGCTTTAAGATCAAAGTAATGTACCCTCTGGCTTAAGTGGCAGATTCATCATATAGCAACTTTAGGTGCAAATCATCAAGTTATTGTGAGTGTGTCAACAGCAGTATATTCCAATCACAGTCACGTGTTTGTTCTTTCAAACTGGCGCACGTCCACCCACTACGCCTCTCTCGGAACACCAATTATGGCATATTGGAGAGACTCAGTAGTTTCCCTTTACAAAGCGTTTAAAATGACTTTCTCTGGTACCAACACTATTTCGTTTGCAGGAATGCTTCCTGCTGTGCTGACCGTATAGCAGAGGTCATCTCCTTGGGTGTGGTTTGATCGCTCTTTCGCTTATTGCATCAAGGACCAAGTGTACTGAACCATGAAACTCTTCCTTTCTTCTGGATGTCATTCTGCTATCTTTTCTACGCAGAATTACCTCAAAGCTGCTGTTTGTATAATAAAGTACACTTTCATGAAAAGAAAGTTTGCCGATTTAACTTTTCAACAAAAAATCTGTCTGATCGTCAAAATCAATATAGACAACAGATGTAATTCAACGTATTCTTCCCTTTTCTATCCTGGTCAATCCATATTGAACGACCCAAATGACAGAACTACTCTTTTTGGCACTTCCTGTTCCTCTGCTTCTACTCTACATGATTCTACGACACATCTTTCCTTCCCACCTACTACTTATGCGATGCCCTCCCCTTCTCTTCAGTTTCCTCGTGCAGTCCTCAGAGTTTTCTCTGAGACATAGGTGGGTAAGCCGTACGGGCCAGACGACACACCTCCTCGTGTCCTAAAGCAGTGTGCTTCCAAGCTAGCACCAATCCTTGCTTGCCTGCACCGCTTCTGTTTAAAGCCCAGATCTACCTTTCTTCTTGAAAGAATGTCTTAGTGCAACCTATTCTTACGAACTGAGGCCATTCTAAACCTTGTAACTACCGCCGCACTTATCGCACTTTTATTACCGCCAGACACTTCGATACTCTCTTTGAATATCATTTCCTTAATCATAATTCCGTTCCCTCCTTTCACAACCTAAGTTCAGCTTTCGCTGTGCAAGGCCCACTGAACGTCTCTCCCATGTGGTCCACATCTAGTGCTGCTCTCTAACAGATTTTGGTGAAGCTATTGTCGTTGACCTCGACATTTAAGCACTTGACACGGTGTGGCACAAGTCCTTGTTTACTAAACTCTCTCCACCTCGCACTTCCACTTCTCTCTTCTCTACCACGTAGTTTCCTTTTTATTCGCTTCATCGCGGTTGTCGCAGATGGACCGTCAGTAGTAATGTCCAACCAGGTTCTCTATGTTGCTGCTGCCTTCTCTCTTTTCTACAGGCATCTTCATCTAGTCACTCCTCTCGTGAGCCCCTGTGACCTGGACTCACAGCATACAACTTGCTGCTTCTTCCCATAGTTTCTGTCTGCAGATCAGTAACACGAGTAGTGGCTGTAATGATACATTTTTCCTTTCCTCCCACAATATAGCTGAGGAATTCTCAGCCATCTATCGTCTGTTCCTCTTATAATTTCTCCAGTTTTAGGTTTCTGGTCTACAGACACCCCAGGAGCCAAAATGAATTCATAGCGTTCTATCTTTTTCTTTTTGCAAATTATTATCGTCATATCCTTTTAACCGAAATGGTTTCGACTGTGGATCGCTTTAGCCGAACTCAAATCGGTTAACTGAAATAAAAGCTGCGTCTGCAACTTATTTTCCCACATACTTGCAGTCTGGATGTATTCGTCTAAGGCTTCTCCCAGAGGCAGCATTAATTCATTGTTTCAGAGCGCATATTCGACCACTGTCCCTCTTCAGGAAATAAACTGTCATCTGTTCTGTTAGGGAATGGATTCGTCCGTGTACTGCCAACGTTAGAGGTGCCATAGCCACATATATTCTGGCCCTCACCCCCGACATAGAGTAGTAGGGGGGTCATCATTCACGAGAGCAGCGCTCCCCTGCACCAGGGACGAGGCGCGGTAACTCAGGTCAGATGTAAGGTAATGGATCGCCCAAGTTTGTTGTAGTGGGAGGGGAGGGTGCTGGTAGAATAGGAAGTGCTGGTGGAAAAGGCAGAGCTGGTGTATCAGGCAGGGCTGGTGTGGTAGGCAAGGCTGGTGGGACAGGCAGGACTAAATGAGTCAGGCAGGACTGATGGGACAGTCAAGGCTGGTGAACAAGCAGGACTGATGGGACAGGCAGAAGTGATGAGACAGGAAGGGCTGGTGGGACAGGTAGGGTTGGTGGACAGGCAAGACTGATGGGCCAGGCAGGACTAATGGACCAGGCAGGACTGATGGGATGGTCAAGGCTGGTGAACAAGCGGGACTGATGGGACAGGCATGGCTATTGGAACAGACAGGACTAATGGAACACGTCAGACCACCAGCAAGAGTCCAGTACACACACACTGGGAGAACCGACCGACCAGGAGGCCAGAAAGTGTGTGGCTACACCTCTTGATGTACAGCCTTGTTGTGACGCTCGCCCGCCGGGCTCCTCTCTCGCCTCCGAACTCGACCTTCTGTTCTAAACTCGACCTATTGCTCTCAAACAGACTCGTACCCTCATCTCTGATATTGAGATCTAAGCTTCCAACGTATAACTTTGCAACTTTTTTGTAAGCTGGAACTTCACGTTTATCTTCCACCAGCGACTTAACAATGAGAAGTAGAATAATTAAACTTGATATATATTGGCTTTAATACATGAACTTAAGAGCATGGACTAAAAACCCGGACTTGGAAACCTGAACTTAAGATCTGGACTTAGATCTCTTGTTCTAGACAGAAACCTAAATTTCTTCTTACAATCTGGAACACTTCAACTAAACTGGGATTCAATCTTTGTTCTAAACTGAGACTCATCCTTGTGCCAGACTGGAACTTTAAATGACCTTCTGATGACTCTGGCTTACGACCTCATCTCAGAGCGTCTGTACCTCTTTTATAAATGAGACTCAGAACCAAAGATGTTCAACAGGACACCATATAATTCTGCGGACTAATGAACTCTCAGAGGACAAAGTGTTTGTTTGAGTCACAGGTGTCATCAAGGTAGTGTCGCTTGGTCAAGTGTCACCTGGCAGACCATCATCTAATGGTGCCATCTGGCAGTGTCACTTGGTAAAGTGTCGTCTTGAAGTGCCATTTGGCGGAGCACTGTCTGGTTGTGCCATACAGTGACGTGTTCTTTTGGTCAAATATCACAGGCCATGTGTAGCAGACCCATTTCCCTCCATAAGTACTTAAGGAAACAAGTTTCAGTCACTTATCGAATCATTTCATGTTACTGCATGGAGTATAGTGACTAAATTCTCAGCGTTAGTGACAACTGCACCGTAAGATAATCATGATATGACTGGTATTTCTGAATCTTTCTTTGGTCTCAGAAACAGAGATATTCCTCGCCGAATTCGCAGGTTCAGGGTACACTCCATTTAATTTGATGGGGAAAATAAGGTAGGTGATCGTGTCTTACTCTTTGGTAAAGTTCATCTTGTGATGAATTGTTACGTAATATCGACTTTATTTTTGTAGAAATCAAAGCTAAGTTTAGTAAGGAAAAAACTGTACAACAAGTTTATATACCACCACCCGCACACACACACGCACGCACACACAAACACACACACACACACAAACACACACACACACACACACACACACACACACACACACACACACACACCAGAAGTAAGCGAAAGACGTTATGATCAGTCAGCAGAAACGTGTATTGAACAGATTCGATCACAGTGGGAGATTTTAACATCCCAGTATGAAGGTAGCACTTGGCACGGATTCTACAGTCAGTTGAAAAACCTACTCGTCACGAGAATGTATTAAATCTACTTGTAGTTACGAGGACCTCGTTGATAATGTTGGAGAAAAGTTTGGTATGTGATCAACACAAAATTACATTAATGGTACCTTTCAATATTGCATATAAAGTTGGTTAACGTGAAAGCCGCAAAATACACCAGGTTTTAGACTAGTCATCTTTAGTGATCCTCACAATGCTCGTGACAGGCGAATCTGGAAAGATATCGTCAATGAAAACGATAAGGAAAAACTTCAGTAAAACTTTCAAAGCAGTATGGGGACATGTGCCAACAAAACGGCAGATCGATGAACCAAAGAGGTGCCTGTTTTCTAATTAGGTATGACATAAGAAACTCATAGGTATCAAGAACCAAAATAGTAAAGAAAATTACGTAAATTTTCGTAAAGAAACTAAGTAAACGTCAGTGGGAAGCGTATCTTGCTGAAAATAGCAAAATAAACCCTACGGAGCTTTATAGTTGTGTATGAACAGCCATTACCATGCCAACTGATCCATTGGTTACGTGAAACAGTGGTTTGGTTTAACGCGACAAAGTCATATCAAAGATCTAAGATAGTTTTAACTGCGTGTGTATTTGTGAGCGATGATACAACTCACATATCGTGTACAGTTCCATTGTTAAGGGAGAAAAAGCGTCCTGCAACAAACTGACATAAAAGTTGAAGATGAAATGCAACAAGATGCAATAGAAATAAGTCAAAGATAAGCTTTATCTGGGGGCAATGAAAGTGACGAAAAATGAGATGATCAAATATCTGACTGTTCAGTAGTTCACCTTCCATGGGAAAAGTTCCAGAGGAATGGAAGACTGTTAATGTAAGACACAGATACTCAAATATATGTAATAATTCACTGAACAGGAAATATCGTCCAATAGAACTTTACGTCTCTAGCTGGAAACCTCGGGATAAGATTGTAAACCATTTAGAGGACACCACTACTGAATGAACGATCCTTAACATGGTTTTTAACAAAATCGCTCCTCTGACAAATTTCCTTTCTTTTATGATACAGACAACACGTACGATGAAAGTAAAGTAGTTGATGCCATTTATTTAGATTTTCAAGAGGCATTCGATAAGGTTCCGCATCAAAAGTTACTAACAAAATTAAGTCACTTAGTATAGATGGGGTTATACTTCGCTGGATAGAAAATTGGTTGACTGGCCGCAAACAAAGAGTAATGATTAACGGTGAAGCCTCAGAATGGTTAGACGTAACAAGTGGAGTGCCATAGGGATCACTCTCGGGACCGGTTTTCTTTGTCATGAATAGTAATGATACTGATAATGGAATGCAATGTAAGATATCGAAATTCGCAGACTCTTCTAAGCTGGGAAATATATCTATTACTGAAACTCAAGCGTCTGCAGCTTCAAACTGACAGACAAACTGATGGACAGGGTCCATACGCAGTATATGAATTTCAGTACGAAAAGGTACGAGAAAACGAGAAGACACGTTCATATATAAATGAGCTACAAAGGATAAGTGAGGAAAACTAAAACAAATTAAACAGAAGCGATAAAAGAGGTGAGAAATTTTCCTAAACCCTTAGGCTGGCCTCTTGGATCTAAAGTCAAGGGAAATCATCTTCATTCTCTAGTGCGTCACCATTTTGATTACTGTGTTAAATTTTCGGTCATACTTCTTGTAAAAAGACACAGACGAAACCACTAAAGTGCATCATCGAGCTACCAAGACAAGACAAAACAACTACCAAGACTGCAGGACCGAAAAACAAATCCTCTCAGTCGACTCAACGACTTATTCTAATCTAGCATAGAAACAAGAAAGTCAACAGATCATTGTATACAGGTTTTTACAAATATCCATCTCGATAATCTTAATCTATCAACCTACTTAAGGCTTCATTTGTTTGATTTCAGTCGTAGTAATGGATACAAGCTCGAGGGAAAACGTTTTACCTCGAACGAGGCGAAGGTACTTTTCCTTTAACAAGATTGTTTTATATATGGAATGATTTACTAATTAGAGTGGTTGAACGCTGTACCATAGACACGTTTAAGAGTACCCTTGATATATTCCGAACAGTTGCTTCGTTTATACAAAGGTATATTCCATCCTTGTATGAAGTACTGAACCCTTATATGACAGAGTTGAGTCGAAAGCGGTCTGCCTTACAAACTGTTCTAGGCTAACGTCAAAACTTGATCCTCTTGCCCTACGCTGGAAAAATGGCTCACTTTCCCTCTTCTATAGGTATTGATTTAGTTTTTGCTCCCGAAAGCTAGACGCTTGTGTACCCACACCACTAGATAGGCCACGCAATACTCAGCAGACTGCTGTGTCAAATGATTATTGTGTGCCATCGGCAACTCAATGGTGGGCCGTTTTGATGCCTATTTCTTTCCCTACACTTCGAGGCTTTAGAGCTCTATCCTCTCATGTCTTTCCTAATAACTATGACCTGGCACATTCTGAAAGACATGTTTTCACTTTTTTTTTCTTTTCATTAAACTCTTTATATTTCAATTAAGGCCTGACCTTGACGTGGACTTTTGTCCATGACTTGAACCTCCAACGTGAAAAAAACGAAAAAATCAACTACTGACATTATCTGTGCCTACGTAGTTACACAAAAAATGACATTTTTAATTGAAATATCTGTGTGTCATTCTATCCTCACTATACTAATTTATGAATTTCTGACATCATCTGAGGACCAAGTGGTCTGTTGGTGTGTGAACCCCTTTTCATCGTGAGGACATCAGTGAGCAAGGACACAGAGAAACCAAGGCTAAGCTTGGGCCGTCCTGCGGAAAAGCAGAAAACAAATGTATCTTAAAACAGCTCTGATACACCTGAGACATGAGCAACAGAAAGATATTCCTGATGCATGAGCAATAGAAAGATATTCCTGAGACTTGTGCAACAGAAAGATATTCCTGAGACTTGTGCAACACAAAGATATTCCTGAGACATGAGCAACATATGGATATTCCTGATGTCCGAGCGTCAGAGAGCTAAAAATTTTCACTGAATATGAAAGTGATTTTGTTTTCGTGTAGAAAAATATATTTTTTTTTACCTCTGAAGCTGTGTTGACAACATCGAACATTGAGTTGTTACAAACACTGTTGGTGACGGCTAAAATTACATAAAAGTTTGATTTACCAAAGAATGGCAACTGCTTATATATATATATATATATATATATATATATATATATATATATATATATATATATATATATATATATATATATATATATATATATATATATATATACACAAATATATATATATATATATATGTATATATATATTGATATGAAGGTGAAATCGCACTTAAGTAGAAGTTCATACAATTTCATTTAACACGTAATTTTTCTCTGCATGTGGCACGACATGTTTCGAAGAGACAATCCACCTCATCAGGTGCCAATACTTAAAAAAGTTATTCATATCCCAACACCGCACTTGGTTCCCGCCGTCCAACACCAATCCTTCTCAGCCAAGCGCTGTTCTGCTTTGTCTGGTCGTAATCATTTTGAGGGAGAGTGAATAAAGGGGTTCAGGTGGCGGGGGTTGACCTAGATAGCTGGGTGTCTCTCGAACAACTTTTTCTTTTTACGTTTTCGTGTTTTGTTAGTTCTCTCATAATGATTTGGTTAATGCTAGGATGGGCTTTAAAATTGCCTGGAGACAAATTAAACTTCTTGTTATTAGCAATTAAGACAAATTCACTGACGTTGCTTGTGGCATAATCAGCAGAGGGGCATAGAAAAACGGGATTTTCAAGATCTATGTGGTGATCATTTTCATGACAATGTTTAGCGATCGCATTTTATGGTTATTCCTGCGCACTGAATGACGGTGCCAATAACACCTCTCCGTTACAGTCCTACCAGTCAGGTCTACATAAATATATTTACACGCCTTGCATTTGACGGCGTAAACACTCCCAATTGTTGCATGATTTGGCCTACTATTTATTAAGGTATTGCTGATGGTGTTATTGTACTGGAAAGCAACATTACAAACCATGGGAACTCCCCATGGTCCTATTCTCAATAACTTATTCGTGGAATACTTTGAGAGTGAGATCCTAGCTTCTAACAGTAACCATTCATAAATTTGCCTTTGATACACTGATAATTAATATTCGCTCTTGATGGTTTCTTTATGAATCCAACAACTTTCAGCCCAACATCAAATTCAAGACTGAATACGAACAAAAAGGTAAATTGCTATGGAATTTGGTCACTACCATCAAGATCTATGGGAAGCCTACCAACAATGAGAATTATATTCATCATTTTTCAGCACAAAATCATTCTGCAAAAATGTTTGTACTTATCTGTCTTTAGTAGTATTACGTATATGTAATCCCACAAGTATAGAAGATGAATGTAATTATATAAGATGTACTTCTAAACATTCTTGTTGTCCAAAGTGGTTCGTGAACAAGACTTACTGGAAAGCCAGTAAGACATTCTATACATCTAATTACAATTATGCAAAAAAAAGAATGATAAATCTAATTGGTTGTTGCTGACATATTCTCCTAACTTACCTCATGTTAGAAAGGTATTAAAAACTGTGCTGTTAATGTTGCCTTCCGGTACAATAACGCTATCAGTAAGACTTTCATTAAAGAAGTAGGCCAAATTATAAAAAAACTGGGAGTGTTTACACCGTTAAATATAAGGCATGTAAAGATGTACACAATGGCCAGACAGGTAAAGCAGAGCCTGAGAGATGCCATTGGTATAGTCATGCAGTACGCAGAGGTGACCAAAGTAATGCTATTGCCAATCATTGGCAAAAAAATGATTACCCTGTAGACCATAACAACCCAGTCACATTGTACCACCTCATCGGATTATGCTACCAGTATTATCATCACTGAATCTTCTTATCTGTTGATTATAACTTTGACCTGTCATCAGGTAACTTTAAAGTACATCCTATTACCAACCAAATCATTATGAAAAAATTTATCAAGACAAGATAACATACTAGTAGTTGAGCATTCATCTCGCTACCCAGGTCACCTCCAGCCCACCCGCATAACCCCCAGTAACCATGCGAAGCGCCTGGGGTAAACCATGGAAAGATTTGTGGGGCCTGGATGTGGAAAGGGAGCTGTGGTTTCGGTGCATTACACATGACAGCTAGAAACTGAGTGTGAATGAATGTGTTTTTTTTTTTTTGTCTTTTTCTAGCGCTACCTCACGGGGGGGGGGGGGGGATTCTATTTTATGTGCGGCGGGGTGGTGACAGGAATGGATAAAGGCAGCAAGTATGAATATATACAAGTGAATATATGTATGTGTCTGTGTATGTATATGTATGTATACGCTGAAATGTATAGGTATGTATATGTGCGTGTGTGGGCGTTTATGTATATACATGTGTATGTGGGTGGGTTGGGCCATTCCTCCTCTGTTTCCTTGCGCTACCTTGCTAACGTGGGAGACGGTAATTATGTGAAAAAGAATGATAGACCTAGCTAGTTGTTGCTGACATATTCTCCTGACTTAGCTAATGTTACATAAGTGTTTGTTTAACTTGTTTATGGATGGGGTTGTTAGGAAGGTGAATGCAAGAGTTTTGGAGAGAATGGCAAGTACGCAGTCTGTTGCGGATGAGAGAGCTTGGGAAGGGAGTCAATTGTTGTTCGCTGATGATACAGCGCTGGTGGCCGATTCGGGTGAGAAACTGCAGAAGCTGGTGACTGAGGTTGGTAAAGTGTGTGAAAGAAGAAAGCTGAGAGTAAATTTGAATAAGAGCAAGGTTATTAGGTACAGTAGGATTGAGGAACAAGTCAACTGGGAGGTAAGTTTGAATGGAGAAAACCTGGAGGAAGTGAAGTGTTTTAGATATCTGGGAGTGGATTTGGCAGCGGATGGAACCATGGAAGCGGAAGTGAGTCACAGGGTGGGGGAGGGGGCGAAGGTTCTGGGAGCATTGAAAATGTGTGGAAGGCGTGAACATTATCTCGGAAAGCAAAAATTATATACATATATATATATATATATATATATATATATATATATATATATATATATATATATATATATATATGTATATATATATATATATATATATATATATATATATATATATATATATATATATATATATATGGGTATATATATATATATATATATATATATATATATATATATATATATATATATATATATATATATATATATATGTATATATATATATATATATATATATATATATATATATATATATATATATATATATATATATATATATATATATACATATATATATATATATATATATATATGGGTATGTTTGTAGGAATAGTGGTTCCAACAATGTTGTATGGTTGCGAGGCGTGGGCTATGGATAGAGTTGTGCGCAGGAGGGTGGATGTGTTGGAAATGAGATGTTTGAGGACAATATGTGGCGTGAGGTGGTTTAAGTAATGTAAGGGTAAGAGAGATGTGTGGAAATGAAAAGAGTGTGGTTGAGAGAGCAGAAGAGGGTGTTTTGAAATGGTTTGGTCACATGGAGAGAATGAGTGAGGAAAGATTGACAAAGAGGATATATGTGTCAGAGGTGGAGGGAACGAGGAGAAGTGGGAGACCAAATTGGAGGTGGAAAGATGGAGTGAAAAAGATTTTGAGTGATCGGGGCCTGAACATGCAGGAGGGTGAACGGCGTGCAAGGAATATAGTGAATTGGAACGATGTGATATACCGGGGTAGATGTGCTGTCAATGGATTGAACCAGGGCATGTGAAGCGTCTGGGGTAAACCATGGAAAGTTGTGTGGGGCCTGAATATGGAAAGGGAGCTGTGGTTTCGGTGCATTATTACATGACAGCTAGAGACTGAGTGTGAACGAATGGGGCCTTTGGTGTATTTTCCTAGCGCTATCTCGCACACATGAGGGGGGAGGGGGTTGTTATTCCATGTGTGGCGAGGTGGCGATGGGAACAAATAAAGGCAGACAGTATGAATTATGTACATGTGTATATATGTATATGTCTGTGTGTGTATATATATGTGTACATTGAGATGTATAGGTATGTATATTTGCGTGTGTGGACGTGTATGTATATACATGCGTATGTGGGCGGGTTGGGCCATTCTTTCGTCTGTTTCCTTGCGCTACCTCGCAAACGCGGGAGACAGCGACAATGCAAAATAAAATAAATAATATATATATATATATATATATATATATATATATATATATATATATATATATATATATATATATATACAGAGCATCAGATTGAGTAAGAGCAGTGTGGTTTCAGAAGTGGTAGAGGATGTGTGGATCAGGTGTTTGCTTTGAAGAATGTATGTGAGAAATACTTAGAAAAGCTAATGGATTTGTATGTAGCATTTATGGATCTGGAGAAGGCATATAATAGAGTTGATAGAGATGCTCTGTGGAAGTTATTAAGAATATATGGTGTGGGAGGAAAGTTGTTAGAATCAGTGAAAAGTTTTTATCGAGGATGTAAGGCATGTGTACGTGTAGGAAGAGAGGAAAGTGATTGGTTCTCAGTGAATGTAGGTTTGCGGCAGGGGTGCGTGATGTCTCCATGGTTGTTTAATTTGTTTATGGATGGGGTTGTTAGGGAGGTGAATGCAAGAGTCTTGGAAAGAGGGGCAAGTATGAAGTCTGTTATGGATGAGAGAGCTTGGGAAGTGAGTCAGTTGTTGTTCGCTGATGATACAGAGCTGGTGGCTGATTCATGTGAGAAACTGCAGAAGCTGGTGAATGAGTTTGGTAAAGTGTGTGAAAGAAGAGAGTTAAGAGTAAATGTGAATAAGAGCAAGGTTATTCGGTACAGTAGGGTTGAGGGTCAAGTCAATTGGGAGGTAAGTTTGAATGGAGAAAAACTGGAGGAAGTAAAGTGTTTTAGATATCTGGGAGTGGATCTGGCAGCGGATGGAACCATGGAAGCGGAGGTGAATCATAGGGTGGGGGAGGGGGCGAAAATCCTGGGAGCCTTGAAGAATGTGTGGAAGTCGAGAACATTATCTCGGAAAGCAAAAATGGGTATGTTTGAAGGAATAGTGGTTCCAACAATGTTGTATGGTTGCGAGGCGTGGGCTATGGATAGAGTTGTGTGCAGGAGGGTGGATGCGCTGGAAATGAGATGTTTGAGGACAATGTGTGGTGTGAGGTGGCTTGATCGAGTAAGTAATGTAAGGGTAAGAGAGATGTGTGGAAATAAAAAGAGCGTGGTTGAGAGAGCAGAAGAGGGTGTTTTGAAATGGTTTGGGCACATGGAGAGAATGAGTGAGGAAAGATTGACAAAGAGGATATATGTGTCGGAGGTGGAGGGAACGAGGAGAAGAGGGAGACCAAATTGGAGGTGGAAAGATGGAGTGAAAAAGATTTTGTGTGATCGGGGCCTGGACATGCAGGAGGGTGAAAGGAGGGCAAGGAATAGAGTGAATTGGATCGATGTGGTATACCGGGGTTGACGTGCTGTCAGTGGATTGAATCAGGGCATGTGAAGCGTCTGGGGTAAACCATGGAAAGTTGTGTGGGGCCTGGATGTGGAAAGGGAGCTGTGGTTTCGGGCATTATTGCGTGACAGCTGGAGACTGAGTGTGAACGAATGGGGCCTTTGTTGTCTTTTCCTAGTGCTACCTCGCACAAATGAGGGGGGAGGGGGATGGTATTCCATGTGTGGCGAGGTGGCGATGGGAACGAATAGGGGCAGACAGTGTGAAATGTGTGCATGGGTATATATGTATGTGTCTGTGAGTGTATATATATGTGTACATTGGGATGTATAGGTATGTATATTTGCGTGTGTGGGCGTGTGTGTGTGTGTGTACATTGTGTATGGGGGTGGGTTGGGCCATTTTCTTTCGTCTGTTTCCTTGCGCTACCTCGCAAACGCGGGAGACAGCGATAAAGCAAAATAAATAATAAGAAAATAATATATATATATATATATATATATATATATATATATATATATATATATATATATATATATATATATATAGTACAAATGCCTGGGAGATGTATAAAAGAAAGAGGCAGGAGATCAAGAGTAAGGTGTAAGAGGTGAAAGAGAGGGCAAATGAAAGTTGGGGTGAGAGAGTATCATTAAATTTTAGGGAGAATAAAAAGATGTTTTGGAAGGAGGTAAATAAAGTGCGTAAGACAAGAGAACAAATGGGAACATCGGTGAAGGGGGCTAATGGGGAGGTGATAACTAGTAGTGGTGATGTGAGAAGGAGATGGAGTGATTATTTTGAAGGTGTGTTGAATGTTTTAGATGAGACAGTGGCAGATATAGGGTGTTTTGGACGACGTGGTGTGCGAAGTGAAAGAGTTAGGGAGAGTGAATTGGTAAACAGAGAAGAGGTAGTAAAAGCTTTGCGGAGGATGAAAGCCGGCAAGGCAGCGGGTTTGGATGGTATTGCAGCGGAATTTATTAACAAAGGGGGTGACTGTGTTGTTGGCTGGTTGGTAAGGATATCTAATGTATGTAGGACTCATGGTGAGGTGCCTGAGAATTGGTGGAATGCATGCATAGTGCCATTGTACAAAGGTAAAGGGGATAAAGGTGAGTCCTCAAATTACACAGGTATAAGTTTGTATTTCTGGGAAATTATATGGGAGGGTATTGATTGAGAGGGTGAAGGCATGTACAGAACATCATACTGGGGAAGAGCAGTGTGGTTTCAGAAGTGGTAGAGGATGTGTGGATCAGGTGCTTGCTTTGAAGAATGTATGTGAGAAATACTTAAAAAAGCAAATGGATTTGTATGTAGCATTTATGGATCTGGAGAAGGCATATGGTAGAGTTGATAGAGATGCTCTGTGGAAGGTATTAAGAATATATGGTGTGGGAGGCAAGTTGTTAGAAGCAGTGAAAAGTTTTTTTATCGAGGATGTAAGACATGTGTGCGACTGGGAAGAGAGGAAAGTGAGTGTGTCTCAGTAAATGTCGGTTCGCGGCAGGGGTACGTGATGTCTCCATGGTTGTTTAATTTGTTTATGGATGGGTTGTTAGGGAGGTGAATGCAAGAGTTTTGAAGACAGGGGCAAGTTTGCAGTCTGTTGTGGATGAGAGAGCTTGGGAAGTGAGTCAGTTGTTGTTCGCTGATGATACAGCGCTGGTGGCTGATTCGGGTGAGAAACTGCAGAAGCTGGTGATTGAGTATGGTAAAGTGAGTGAAAGAAGAAAGGTGAGACTAATGGTGAATAAGAGCAAGGTTATTAGGTACAGTAGGGTTGAGGGACAAGTCAACTGGGAGGTAGGTTTGAATTCAGAAAAACTGGAGGAAGTGAGGTGTTTTAGATATCTAGGAGTGGATTTGGCAGCGGATGGAACTATGGAAGCTGAAATGAGTCACAGGGTGGGGTAGGGGGGCGAAAGTTCTGGGAGCGTTGAAAAATGTGTGGAAGTCGAGAACATTATCTCGGAAAGCAGAAATGGGTATGTTTGAAGGAATAGTGTTCCAACAATGTTATATGCTTGCGAGGCGAGGGCTGTAGATAGCGTTGTGCGGAGGAGGGTGGATGTGCTGGAAATGAGATTTTGGAGGACAATATGTGGTGTGAGGTGGTTTAATCGAGTAATTAATGAAAGGGTAAGAGAGATGTGTACTGATAAAAAGGGTGTGGTTGATAGAGCAGAAGAGGGTGTTTTGAAATTGTTTGGTTACATGGAGAGAATGAGCGAGGAAAGATTGACAAAGAGGATATATGTGTCAGAGGTGGAAGGAACGAGAAGTGGGAGACCAAATTGGAGGTGGAAAGATGGAGTGAAAAATATTTTGAGCGATCGGGGCCTATACATGCAGGAGGGTGAAAGGCGTGCAAGGAATAGAGTGAACTGGAACGAGGTGGTATATTGGGGTCGACGTGCTGTCAATGGATTGAACCAGGGCATGTGAAGCGTCTGGGGTAAACCATGGAAAGTTTTGTGGGGCCTGGATGTGGAAAGGGAGCTGTGTTTTCGGTGCATTATACATGACAGCTAGAGACTGAGTGTTAACGAATGTGACTTTTGCTTTCTTTTCCTAACGCTACCCCGCGCGCATGCGGGGGGAGGGGGTTGTCATTTCATGTGCGGCGGGGTGGCGACGAGAATGAATAAAGGCAGCAAGTATGAATCATGTACATGTGTGTACATATATATATATATATATATATATATATATGTATATTCATTTATATTTATTTTGCTTTGTCGCTGTCTCCCGCGTTTGCGAGGTAGCGCAAGGAAACACACGAAAGAAATGGCCCAACCCACCCCCATACACAATGTATATACATACACGTCCACACACGCAAATATACATACCTATACATCTCAATGCACACATGTATATACACACACAGACACATACATATATACCGATGCACACAATTCACACTGTCTGCATTTATTCATTCCCATCGCCACCTGGCCACACATGGAATAACAACCCCTTCCCCCTCTTGTGCGCGAGGTAGCACTAGGAAAAGACAACAAAGGCCCCATTCGTTCACACTCAGTCTCTAGCTGTCATGCAATAATGCCCGAAACCACAGCTCCCTTTCCACATCCAGGCCCCACACAACTTTCCATGGTTTACCCCAGACGCTTCACATGCCCTGATTCAATCCACTGACAGCACGTCAACCCCGGTATACCACATCGATCCAATTCACTCTATTCCTTACCCTCCTTTCACCCTCCTGCATGTTCAGGCCCCGATCACACAAAATCTTTTTCACTCCATCTTTCCACCTCCAATTTGGTCTCCCACTTCTCCTCGTTCCCTCCACCTCCGACACATATATCCTCTTTGTCAATCTTTCCTCACTCATTCTCTCCATGTGCCCAAACCATTTCAAAACACCCTCTTCTGCTCTCTCAACCACGCTCTTTTTATTTCCACACATCTCTCTTACCCTACATTACTTACTCGATCAAACCACCTCACACCACACATTGTCCTCAAACATCTCATTTCCAGCACATCCACCCTCCTGCGCACAACTCTATCCATAGCCCACGCCTCGCAACCATACAGCACTGTTGGAACCACTATTCCTTCAAACATACCCATTTTTGCTTTCCGAGATAATGTTCTCGACTTCCACACACACAGGACACAGATATCTGGGAGTGGATCTGGCAGCGGATGGAACAATGGAAGCGGAAGTTGATCATAGGGTGGGGGAGGGGGCGAAAATTCTGGGAGTCTTGAAGAATATATATATAAGTATATATATATATATATATATATATATATATATATATATATATATATATATATTTATATATATATATATATATATATATTTTTTTTTTTTTTTTTTTTTTTATACTTTGTCGCTGTCTCCCGCGTTTGCGAGGTAGCGCAAGGAAACAGACGAAAGAAATGGCCCAACCCACCCCCTACACATGTATATACACACGTCCACACACGCAAATATACATACCTACACAGCTTTCCATGGTTTACCCCGGACGCTTCACATGCCTTGATTCAATCCACTGACAGCACGTCAACCCCTGTATACCACATCGCTCCAATTCACTCTATTCCTTGCCCTCCTTTCACCCTCCTGCATGTTCAGGCCCCGATCACACAAAATCCTTTTCACTCCATCTTTCCACCTCCAATTTGGTCTCCCTCTTCTCCTCGTTCCCTCCACCTCCGACCCATATATCCTCTTGGTCAATCTTTCCTCACTCATTCTCTCCATGTGCCCAAACCATTTCAAAACACCCTCTTCTGCTCTCTCAACCACGCTCTTTTTATTTCCACACATCTCTCTTACCCTTACGTTACTTACTCGATCAAACCACCTCACACCACACATTGTCCTCAAACATCTCATTTCCAGCACATCCATCCTCCTGCGCACAACTCTATCCATAGCCCACGCCTCGCAACCATACAACATTGTTGGAACTACTATTCCTTCAAACATACCCATTTTTGCTTTCCGGGATAATGTTCTCGACTTCCACACATTTTTCAAGGCTCCCAAAATTTTCGCCCCCTCCCCCACCCTATGATCCACTTCCGCTTCCATGGTTCCATCCGCTGACAGATCCACTCCCAGATATCTAAAACACTTCACTTCCTCCAGTTTTTCTCCATTCAAACTCACCTCCCAATTGACTTGACCCTCAACCCTACTGTACCTAATAACCTTGCTCTTATTCACATTTACTCTTAACTTTCTTCTTCCACACACTTTACCAAACTCCGTCACCAGCTTCTGCAGTTTCTCACATGAATCCGCCACCAGCGCTGTATCATCAGCGAACAACAACTGACTCACTTCCCAGGCTCTCTCATCCCCAACAGACTTCCATACTTGCCCCTTTTTCCCAGGACTCTTGCATTCACCTCCCTAACAACCCCATCCATAAACAAATTAAAACAACCATGGAGACATCACACACCCCTGCCGCAAACCTACATTCACTGAGAACCAATCACTTTCCTCTCTTCCTACACGTACACATGCCTTACATCCTCGATAAAAACTTTTCACTGCTTCAAACCCAACTTGCCTCCCACACCATATATTCTTAATACCTTCCACAAGCATCTCTATCAACTCTATCATATGCCTTCCTCCAATCCAAAAATGCTACATACAAATCCATTTGCTTTTCTAAGTATTTCTCACATACATTCTTCAAAGCAAACACCTGATCCACACATCCTCTACCACTTCTGAAACCGCACTGCTCTTTCCCAATCTGATGCTCTGTACATGCCTTCACCCTCTCAATCAATACCCTCCATATAATTTACCAGGAATACTCAACAAACTTATACCTCTGTAATTTGAGCACTCACTCTTATCCCCTTTGCCTTTGTACAATGGCACTATGCACGCATTCCCCCAATCCTCAGGCACCTCACCATGAGTCAATACATACATTAAATAACCTTACCAACCACCAACAATACAGTCACCCCCTTTTTTAATAAATTCCACTGCAATACCATCCATATATATATATATATATATATAATATATATATAATATAATTTAAATATATACACAAATATATATATATATATATGTATATATATATTGATATGAAGGTGAAATCGCACTTCAGTAGAAGTTCATACAATTTCATTTAACACGTATTTTTCTCTGCATGTGGCACGACATGTTTCGAAGAGACAATCCACCTCATCAGGTGCCAATACTTAAAAAAGTTATTCATACCCCAACACCGCACTTGGTTCCCGCCGTCCAACACCAATCCTTCTCAGCCAAGCGCTGTTCTGTTTTGTCTGGTCGTAATCATTTTGAGGAGAGTGAATAAAGGGGTCAGGTGCGGGGGTTGACCTAGATAGCTGGGTGTCTCTCGAACAACTTTTTTTTTTTTACGTTTTCGTGTTTTGTTAGTTCTCTCATAATGATTTGGTTAATGCAGGAGGGGCTTTAAAATTGCCTGGAGACAAATTAAACTTCTGTTATTAGCAATTAAGACAAATTCACTGACGTTGCTTGTGGCATAATCAGCAGAGGGGCATAGAAAAACGGGATTTTCAAGATCTATGTGGTGATCATTTTTCATGACAATGTTTAGCGAAACGCATTTTATGGTTATTCCTGCGCACTGAATGACGGTGCCAATAACACATCTCCGTTACAGTCTTACCAGTCAGTCTACATAATATATTTACACGCTTGCATTTGGCGGCGTAAACACTCCCATTGTTGCATGATTTGGCCTACTATTTATTAAGGTAAATTTCTGATGGTGTTATTGTACTGGAAAGCAACATTACAAACCATGGGAACTCCCCATGGTCCTATTCTCAATAACTTATTCGTGAATACTTTGAGAGTGAGATCCTAACTTCTAACAGTAACCATTCATAAATTTGCCTTTGATACGCTGATAATTAATATTCGCTCTTGATGGTTTCTTTATGAATCCAACAACTTTCAGCCCAACATCAAATTCAAGACTGAATACGAACAAAAAGGGAAATTGCTATGGAATTTGGTCACTACCACAAGATCTATGGGAAGCCTACCAACAATGAGAATTATATTCATCAAATTTTTCAGCACAAAATCATTCTGCAAAAATGTTTGTACTTATCTGTCTTTAGTAGTAGTGCGTATATTAATCCCACAATATAGAAGATGAATGTAATTATATAAGATGTACTTCTAAAACATTCTTGTTGTCCAAAGTGGTTCGTGAACAAGACTACTGGAAAGCCAGTAAGACTTTAAAACATCTAATTACAATTATGCAAAAAAAAGAATGATAAATCTAATTGTTGTTGCTGACAATATTCTCCTAACTTACCTCATGTTAGAAAGGAATTAAAAACTGTGCTGTTAATGTTGCCTTCCGGTACAATAACGCTATCAGTAAGACTTTCATTAAAGAAGTAGCCAAATTATAAAAAAACGGGGATGTTTACACCGTTAAATATAAGGCATGTAAAGATGTACACAATGGCCTGACAGGTAAAGCAGAGCCTGAGAGATGCCATTGGTATAGTCATGCAGTACGCAGAGGTGACCAAAGTAATGCTATTGCCAATCATTGGGAAAAAAAATGATTACCCTGTAGACCATAACAACCCCGTCACATTGTACCACCTCATCGGATTATGCTACCAGTATTATCATCACTGAATCTTCTTATCTGTTGATTATAACTTTGACCTGTCATCAGGTTTAAATTAAAGTACAGCCATTACCCAACCCAAAACATTATGAAAAAATTTATCAAGACAAGATAACATAAATAGTAGTTGAGCATTCATCTCGCTACCAGGTCACCTCCACCCCCCCGCATAACCCCCAGTAACCATGCGAAGCGCCTGGGTAAACCATGGAAAGATTTGTGGGGCCTGGATGTGGAAAGGGAGCTGTGGTTTCGGTGCATTACACATGACAGCTAGAAACTGAGTGTGAATGAATGTGGTTTTTTTTTTGTCTTTTTCTAGCGCTACCAGGGGGGGGGGGGGAGGGGGGGGGGGGGGGGGGGGGGGGGGGGGGGGATTCTATTTTATGTGCGGCGGGGTGGTGACAGGAATGGATAAAGGCAGCAAGTATGAATATATACAAGTGAATATAATGTATGTGTCTGTGTATGTATATGTATGTATACGCTGAAATGTATAGGTATGTAAAATGTGCGTGTGTGGGCGTTTATAATAACATGTGTATGTGGGTGGGTTGGGCCATTCCTCCTCTGGTTTCCTTGCGCTACCTTGCTAACGTGGGAGACGGTAAATTTGTGAAAAAGAATGATAGACCTAGCTAGTGTTGCTGACATATTCTCCTGACTTAGCTAATGTTACATAAGTGTTTGTTTAACTTTTTTAAATGGAGGGTTGTTAGGAAGGTGAATGCAAGAGTTTTGGAGAGAAATGGCAAGTACGCAGTCTGTTGCGGAGAAGAGCTTGGGAAGGGAGTCAATTGTTGTTCGCTGATGATACAGCGCTGGTGGCCGATTCGGGTGAGAAACTGCAGAAGCTGGTGACTGAGGTTGGTAAAGTGTGTGAAAGAAGAAAGCTGAGAGTAAATTTGAATAAGAGCAAGGTTTTAGGTACAGTAGGATTGAGGAACAAGTCAACTGGAGGTAATTTGAATGGAGAAAACCTGGGGGAAGTAAAGGGTTTTTAGATATCGGGAGTGGATTTGGCAGCGGATGGAACCATGGAAGCGGAAGTGATCACAGGGTGGGGAGGGGGCGAAGGTTCTGGGAGCATTGAAAATGTGTGGAAGGCGTGAACATTATCTCGGAAAGCAAAAATTATATACATATATATAATATATATAAATATATATATATATATATATAATATATATATATATATATATATATGTATATATATATATATATACATATATATAAATTATATAATATATATATATATATATATATATGGGTATATATATATATAAATATAATATATATATTAATATATATATATATATATATATATATATATATATATATAACATATATATATATATATATATATATATATATATATATATATATATATATATATATATATATATATGGTTATGTTTGTAGGAATAGTGGTTCCAACAATGTTGTAATGGTTGCGAGGCGTGGGCTATGGATAGATTTTGTGCGCAGGAGGGTGGATGTGTTGGAAATAAATTTGTTTGAGGACAATAGTGGCGTGAGGTGGTTTAAGTAATGTAAGGGTAAGAGAGATGTGTGGAAATGAAAAGAGTGTGGTTGAGAGAGCAGAAGAGGGTGTTTTGAAATGGTTTGGTCACATGGAGAGAATGAGTGAGGAAAGATTGACAAAGAGGATATAGTGTCAGAGGTGGAGGAACGAGGAGAAGTGGGAGACCAAATTGGAGGAGGAAAGAAGGAGTGAAAAAGATTTGAGTGATCGGGGCCTGAACATGCAGGAGGGTGAACGGCGTGCAAGGAATATAGTGAATTGAACGATGTTTATATACCGGGGTAGATGTGCTGTCAATGGATTGGAACCAGGGCATGTGAAGCGCTGGGGTAAACCATGGAAAGTTGTGTGGGGCCTGAATGTGGAAAGGAGCTGTGGTTTCGGTGCATTATTACATGACAGCTAGAGACTGAGTGTGAACGAATGGGGGCCCTTTGTGTATTTTCCCTAGCGCTATCTCGCACACATGAGGGGGAGGGGGTTTTTATTTTCCATGTGTGGCGAGGTGCGATGGGAACAAATAAAGGCAGACAGTATGAATTATGTACATGTGTATATATGTATAATGTCTGTGTGTGTATATATATGTTAAAATTGAGATGTATAGGTATGTATATTTGCGTGTGTGGACGTGTATGTATATACATGCGTATGTGGGCGGGTTGGGCCATTCTTTCGTCTGTTTCCTTGCGCTACCTCGCAAACGCGGGAGACAGCGACAATGCAAAATAAAATAAATAATATATATATATATATATAAATATATATATATATATATATATATATACAGAGCATCAGATTGAGTAAGAGCAGTGTGTTTCAGAAGTGGTAGAGGATGGTGGATCAGGTGTTTGCTTTGAAGAATGTATGTGAAATACTTAGAAAAGCTAATGGATTTGTATGTAGCATTTATGGATCTGGAGAAGCATATAATAGAGTTGAAAAGAGATGCTCTGTGGAAGTTATTAAGAATATATGGTGTGGGAGGAAAGTTTTTAGAATCAGTTGAAAAGTTTTTTATCGAGGATGTAAGGCATGTGTACGTGTAGGGAAAGAGGAAAGTGATTGGTTCTCAGTGAATGTAGGTTTGCGGCAGGGGTGCGTGATGTCTCCATGGTTGTTTAATTTGTTTATGGATGGGGTTGTTAGGGAGGTGAATGCAAGAGTTTTGGAAAGAGGGGCAAGTATGAAGTCTGTTATGGATGAGAGAGCTTGGGAAGTGAGTCAGTTGTTGTTCGCTGATGATACAGAGCTGGTGGCTGATTCATGTGAGAAACTGCAGAAGCTGGTGAATGAGTTTGGTAAAGTGTGTGAAAGAAGAGAGTTAAGAGTAAATGTGAATAAGAGCAAGGTTATTCGGTACAGTAGGGTTGAGGGTCAAGTCAATTGGGAGGTAAGTTTGAATGGAGAAAAACTGGAGGAAGTAAAGTGTTTTAGATATCTGGGAGTGGATCTGGCAGCGGATGGAACCATGGAAGCGGAGGTGAATCATAGGGTGGGGGAGGGGGCGAAAATCCTGGGAGCCTTGAAGAATGTGTGGAAGTCGAGAACATTATCTCGGAAAGCAAAAATGGGTATGTTTGAAGGAATAGTGGTTCCAACAATGTTGTATGGTTGCGAGGCGTGGGCTATGGATAGAGTTGTGTGCAGGAGGGTGGATGCGCTGGAAATGAGACGTTTGAGGACAATGTGTGGTGTGAGGTGGTTTGATCGAGTAAGTAATGTAAGGGTAAGAGAGATGTGTGGAAATAAAAAGAGCGTGGTTGAGAGAGCAGAAGAGGGTGTTTTGAAATGGTTTGGGCACATGGAGAGAATGAGTGAGGAAAGATTGACAAAGAGGATATATGTGTCGGAGGTGGAGGGAACGAGGAGAAGAGGGAGACCAAATTGGAGGTGGAAAGATGGAGTGAAAAAGATTTTGTGTGATCGGGGCCTGGACATGCAGGAGGGTGAAAGGAGGGCAAGGAATAGAGTGAATTGGATCGATGTGGTATACCGGGGTTGACGTGCTGTCAGTGGATTGAATCAGGGCATGTGAAGCGTCTGGGGTAAACCATGGAAAGTTGTGTGGGGCCTGGATGTGGAAAGGGAGCTGTGGTTTCGGGCATTATTGCGTGACAGCTGGAGACTGAGTGTGAACGAATGGGGCCTTTGTTGTCTTTTCCTAGTGCTACCTCGCACAAATGAGGGGGGAGGGGGATGGTATTCCATGTGTGGCGAGGTGGCGATGGGAACGAATAGGGGCAGACAGTGTGAAATGTGTGCATGGGTATATATGTATGTGTCTGTGAGTGTATATATATGTGTACATTGGGAAGTATAGGTATGTATATTTGCGTGTGTGGGCGTGTGTGTGTGTGTGTACATTGTGTATGGGGGTGGGTTGGGCCATTTTCTTTCGTCTGTTTCCTTGCGCTACCTCGCAAACGCGGGAGACAGCGATAAAGCAAAATAAATAATAAGAAAATAATATAATATATATATATATATATATATATATATATATATATATATATATATATATATATATATATATATATATATAGTACAAATGCCTGGGAGATGTATAAAAGAAAGAGGCAGGAGATCAAGAGTAAGGTGTAAGAGGTGATAGAGAGGGCAAATGAAAGTTGGGGTGAGAGAGTATCATTAAATTTTAGGGAGAATAAAAAGATGTTTTGGAAGGAGGTAAATAAAGTGCGTAAGACAAGAGAACAAATGGGAACATCGGTGAAGGGGGCTAATGGGGAGGTGATAACTAGTAGTGGTGATGTGAGAAGGAGATGGAGTGATTATTTTGAAGGTGTGTTGAATGTTTTAGATGAGACAGTGGCAGATATAGGGTGTTTTGGACGACGTGGTGTGCGAAGTGAAAGAGTTAGGGAGAGTGAATTGGTAAACAGAGAAGAGGTAGTAAAAGCTTTGCGGAGGATGAAAGCCGGCAAGGCAGCGGGTTTGGATGGTATTGCAGCGGAATTTATTAACAAAGGGGGTGACTGTGTTGTTGGCTGGTTGGTAAGGATATCTAATGTATGTAGGACTCATGGTGAGGTGCCTGAGAATTGGTGGAATGCATGCATAGTGCCATTGTACAAAGGTAAAGGGGATAAAGGTGAGTCCTCAAATTACACAGGTATAAGTTTGTATTTCTGGGAAATTATATGGGAGGGTATTGATTGAGAGGGTGAAGGCATGTACAGAACATCATCCTGGGGAAGAGCAGTTTGGTTTCAGAAGTGGTAGAGGATGTGTGGATCAGGTGCTTGCTTTGAAGAATGTATGTGAGAAATACTTAAAAAAGCAAATGGATTTGTATGTAGCATTTATGGATCTGGAGAAGGCATATGGTAGAGTTGATAGAGATGCTCTGTGGAAGGTATTAAGAATATATGGTGTGGGAGGCAAGTTGTTAGAAGCAGTGAAAAGTTTTTTTATCGAGGATGTAAGACATGTGTGCGACTGGGAAGAGAGGAAAGTGAGTGTGTCTCAGTAAATGTCGGTTCGCGGCAGGGGTACGTGATGTCTCCATGGTTGTTTAATTTGTTTATGGATGGGTTGTTAGGGAGGTGAATGCAAGAGTTTTGAAGACAGGGGCAAGTTTGCAGTCTGTTGTGGATGAGAGAGCTTGGGAAGTGAGTCAGTTGTTGTTCGCTGATGATACAGCGCTGGTGGCTGATTCGGGTGAGAAACTGCAGAAGCTGTTGATTGAGTATGGTAAAGTGAGTGAAAGAAGAAAGGTGAGACTAATGGTGAATAAGAGCAAGGTTATTAGGTACAGTAGGGTTGAGGGACAAGTCAACTGGGAGGTAGGTTTGAATTCAGAAAAACTGGAGGAAGTGAGGTGTTTTAGATATCTAGGAGTGGATTTGGCAGCGGATGGAACTATGGAAGCTGAAATGAGTCACAGGGTGGGGTAGGGGGGCGAAAGTTCTGGGAGCGTTGAAAAATGTGTGGAAGTCGAGAACATTATCTCGGAAAGCAGAAATGGGTATGTTTGAAGGAATAGTGTTCCAACAATGTTATATGCTTGCGAGGCGAGGGCTGTAGATAGCGTTGTGCGGAGGAGGGTGGATGTGCTGGAAATGAGATTTTGGAGGACAAAATGTGGTGTGAGGTGGTTTAATCGAGTAATTAATGAAAGGGTAAGAGAGATGTGTACTGATAAAAAGGGTGTGGTTGATAGAGCAGAAGAGGGTGTTTTGAAATTGTTTGGTTACATGGAGAGAATGAGCGAGGAAAGATTGACAAAGAGGATATATGTGTCAGAGGTGGAAGGAACGAGAAGTGGGAGACCAAATTGGAGGTGGAAAGATGGAGTGAAAAATATTTTGAGCGATCGGGGCCTATACATGCAGGAGGGTGAAAGGCGTGCAAGGAATAGAGTGAACTGGAACGAGGTGGTATATTGGGGTCGACGTGCTGTCAATGGATTGAACCAGGGCATGTGAAGCGTCTGGGGTAAAACATGGAAAGTTTTGTGGGGCCTGGATGTGGAAAGGGAGCTGTGTTTTCGGTGCATTATACATGACAGCTAGAGACTGAGTGTTAACGAATGTGACTTTTGCTTTCTTTTCCTAACGCTACCCCGCGCGCATGCGGGGGGAGGGGGTTGTCATTTCATGTGCGGCGGGGTGGCGACGAGAATGAATAAAGGCAGCAAGTATGAATCATGTACATGTGTGTACATATATATATATATATATATATGTATATTCATTTATATTTATTTTGCTTTGTCGCTGTCTCCCGCGTTTGCGAGGTAGCGCAAGGAAACAGACGAAAGAAATGGCCCAACCCACCCCCATACACAATGTATATACATACACGTCCACACACGCAAATATACATACCTATACATCTCAATGCACACATGTATATACACACACAGACACATACATATATACCGATGCACACAATTCACACTGTCTGCATTTATTCATTCCCATCGCCACCTGGCCACACATGGAATAACAACCCCTTCCCACTCTTGTGCGCGAGGTAGCACTAGGAAAAGACATCAAAGGCCCCATTCGTTCACACTCAGTCTCTAGCTGTCATGCAATAATGCCCGAAACCACAGCTCCCTTTCCACATCCAGGCCCCACACAACTTTCCATGGTTTACCCCAGACGCTTCACATGCCCTGATTCAATCCACTGACAGCACGTCAACCCCGGTATACCACATCGATCCAATTCACTCTATTCCTTACCCTCCTTTCACCCTCCTGCATGTTCAGGACCCGATCACACAAAATCTTTTTCACTCCATCTTTCCACCTCCAATTTGGTCTCCCACTTCTCCTCGTTCCCTCCACCTCCGACACATATATCCTCTTTGTCAATCTTTCCTCACTCATTCTCTCCATGTGCCCAAACCATTTCAAAACACCCTCTTCTGCTCTCTCAACCACGCTCTTTTTATTTCCACACATCTCTCTTACCCTACATTACTTACTCGATCAAACCACCTCACACCACACATTGTCCTCAAACATCTCATTTCCAGCACATCCACCCTCCTGCGCACAACTCTATCCATAGCCCACGCCTCGCAACCATACAGCACTGTTGGAACCACTATTCCTTCAAACATACCCATTTTTGCTTTCCGAGATAATGTTCTCGACTTCCACACACACAGGACACAGATATCTGGGAGTGGATCTGGCAGCGGATGGAACAATGGAAGCGGAAGTTGATCATAGGGTGGGGGAGGGGGCGAAAATTCTGGGAGTCTTGAAGAATATATATATAAGTATATATATATATATATATATATATATATATATATATATATATATATATATATATATATATATATATATATATATTCAGATATCTGAAAAACGAATTCTCATCTCTAGCGGCAATAATATATATAAAAGATAACAGACCTTATGGCAAATTAGATTGCACTTGAATATGATAGGCAAAATACCTGAAAAACAATTTGGTAAACAGAAACAAAGAATATGAGTTTAACAGACTCTGTCTATTGCAAAGTCTGCAGATTTCGAAGAAGGTTACCTCATCACAATGTCACAGTTACGAGTTGCCAGCTACCAGGTTTTGATTAACTCTATCTCTTCTATACGGGTTTAAGACAAAGTCTACAATCACGCTTAGGCCTTTCTGAAATCGCTATTTATATTCTAATGCAACGGATGACTATACGGAACATGAATTAGCTATACATAGTTTGATCGTAATGAATGTACCTGTAGGAATGCGTTTTTTTCATGGCGTCACCAGTGGTTGCTCAATCAGAATTAAAGAAATTTAATGCAACATGGAAACGATACGGGAAGGATAAAACCCGAGTGTGGGTTTTGACAACAGTAACTGACTGACATGTCTCAGTCAAGGCCACCTCGGGTGAAAGAAAAACAAAGAAAAAATGAAAACATTAATCAAAGGCTCCCCTGGGCGTTTGTGAGCCTGATTCATGCAGGTACAATGGTTACAGGAAGAGGGAGAGACGAATGACGCTGAAGCAGTAATTATAGGATATTTTAGCCAGAGACAAATATTAGGATCTACTGATGAAAATAGCTACAAAACGATTATAGGAAGAAACGATGGCAATACTGCGATCTGAAGACGTTTGTAAAGTTAGAGAAAACGATCATAATAATAACCAATACGAATGCAGCGATCTCATGACGTTTCCAGAGTTAAAGAAAACGATCACAGCCAAAACGAATAGGAATGCAACAATCTGATGACGTCGCACAGTGGCGGTGAATACAGCCAACACCAGTGTGGGAGCGCACGGTAGATGACGGTAGACGAGTGATTACGTCAACACAAGGAAGGTACGGGGAGCCAGACATGCGTGTCCAGGGAACCATCACAGTGGGCAAAATGAAAGGGACAGAAACACATTTGTTTTTCCTTTATAGATCATGAATTACAAACCATCTGTATACTGATGGTTATTATTCTATTTAATGATATGTTCATCCACACATACACTTATAAAAACACATCACCATATATATATATATATATATATATATATATATATATATATATATATATATATATATATATATATATATATCAATCTATCTATTCATATATTTCACTTTGTTGGTGTCTCACGAGTTACCAAGGTAGCACAATCAGATGAAAGAATGGCCCAACCCACACACATGCACATGTATATACATACACGTCCACACACGCGCATATACATACCTATACATTTCAACGTATACATATATATACATACACAGACATATACATATGTACATAATTCATACTTGCTGCCTTTATTCATTTCCGTCGCCACCCCGCCGCACATAAAATGACAACCCCGTCCCCCTGCACGCGCGTGAGGTAGCGCTAGGAATCGACGACAAAGACCACATTCGTTCACACTCAGTCTTTAGCTGTCATGTGTAATGCACCGAAACCACAGCTCCCTTTCCACATCCAGGCCCCGCAGAACTTTCCATGGTTTACCCAGACGCTTCACATGCCCTGGTTCAATCCACTGACAGCATGTCGACCCCGGTATACCACATCGTTGTAATTCACTCTATTCCTTGCAAGCCTTTCAAAATCCTTCATGTTCAGGCCCCGAGCCCTCAAAATAATGTTCACTCCATCCTTCCAACTCCAATTTGGTCTCCCACTTCTCGTTCCCTCCACCTCTGACACATATAACCTCTTTGTCAATCTTTCCTCACTCATTTTCTCCATGTGACCAAACCATTTCAATACAACCTCTTCTGCTCTCTCAACCACACTCTTTTTATTACCACACGTCTCTCTTACTCTTTCATTACTTACTCGATCAAACCACCTCACACCACATATTGTCCTCAAACATCTCATTTCTAACAAATCCACCCTCCTCCGCACAGCCCTATCTATAA
This sequence comes from Panulirus ornatus, assembly GCF_036320965.1. Lineage (NCBI taxonomy): Eukaryota > Metazoa > Arthropoda > Malacostraca > Decapoda > Palinuridae > Panulirus > Panulirus ornatus. The sequence continues at coordinate 42,195,693 of NC_092241.1, read as the reverse complement.
CCCACGCCTCGCAACCGTACAACATTGTTGGAATCACTATTCCTTCAAACATAGCCATTTTTGCTTTCCGAGATAATGTTCTCGACTTCCACACATTTTTCAACGCTCCTAGAACCTTCGCCCCCTCCCCCATCCTGAGATTCACTTTCGCTTCCATGGTTCCATCCGCTGCCAAATCCACTTCCAGATATCTAAAACACTTCCCCTCCTCCAGTTTTTCTCCATTCAAACTTACCTCCCAATCGACTTGTCCCTCAACCTTACAGTACCTAATAACCTTGCACTTATTCACATCTACTCTCAGCTTTCTTCTTTCACACACCTTACCAAACTCAGTCACCAGCTTCTGCAGTTTCTCACCCGAATCATCCACCAGCTCTGTATCATCAACGAACAACATCTGACTCACTTCCCGAGCCCTCTCATCGACAAGAGACTGCATACATGTCCCTCTCTTCAAAACTCTTGCATTCACCTCCCTAACAACCCCATTCATTAACAAATTATACAACCATGGAGACATCACGCACCCCTGCTGCAAACCGATATTCACTGGGAACCAACCAATCACTTTCCTCTCTTTCTACTCGTACATATGCCTTACATCCTCGATAAAAGCTTTTCACTGCTTCTAGCAACTTGCCTCCCACACCATATACTCTTGATACCTCCCACAGAGCATCTCCATCAACTCTATAATATGCCTTCTCTAGATCCATAAATGCTACATACAAATCCATTTGCTTTTCTAATTATTTCTCACATACATTCTTCAAAGCAAACACCTGATCTAAACATCCTCTACCACTTCTGAAACCACACTGCTCTTCCCCTATCTGATGCTCTGTACATGCCTTCACCCTCTCAATCAGTACCCTCCCATATAATTTCCCAGGAATACTCAGCAAACTTAAACCTTTGTAATTTGAACACTCACCTTTATCCCCTTTGCCTTTGTACAATGGCACTTTGGATGCATTCCGCCAATCCTCAGGTACTTCACCATGAGCCATACATACACTGAATATCCTCGCCAACCAGTCAACAACACAGTCACCTCCTTTTTTTTTTTTTAATAAATTCCATTGTAATACCATCCAAACCCGCCGCCTTGCCGGCTCATCTTCCGTAAAGCTTTCACTACTTCTTCTCTGTTAACCAAATCATTTTCCCTAACCCTCTCACTTCGCACACCAACTCGACCAAAAACCCAATATCTGCCACTCTATCATCTAATACATTCAACAAACCTTCAAAATACTCACTCCGTCTCATTCTCACATCACTACTACTTGTTATTACCTCCTCATTAGCCCTCTTCACCGATGTTCCCATTTGTTCCCTTGCCTTGCGCACTTTATTTACCTCCTTCCAAAACATCTTTTTATTCTCTCTGAAATTTGATGATACTCTCTCACCCCAACTCTCATTTGCCCTCTTTTTCACCACTTGCACCTTTATCTTGACCTCTTGCCTCTTTCTTTTACACATCTCCCAGTCATTTGCACTATTTCCCTGCAAAAATCGACCAAATGCCTCTCTCTTTTCTTTCACTAATAATCTTACTTCTTCATCCCACCACTCACTATCGTTTCTAATCTGCCCACCTCCCACGCTTCTCATGCCACAAGCATCCCTTGCGCAAGCCATCACTGCTTCCCTAAATACGTCCCACTCCTCCCTCACTCCCCTTACGTCCTTTGCTTTCACCTTTTTCCGTTCTGCATTCAGTCTCTCCTGGTACTTCATCTCACTAGTCTCCTTCCCAAGCTCACTTACTCTCACCACTCTCTTCATCCCAACATTTTCTCTTCTTTTCTGAAAACCTCTACAAATCTTCACTTTCGCCTCCACAAATACTGTACACCGTGACCAGCGTGGGCTGTACTGTACACCGTGACCAGCGTGGGCTGTACTGTACACCGTGACCAGCGTGGGCTGTACTGTACACCGTGACCAGCGTGGGCTGTACTGTACACCGTGACCAGCGTGGGCTGTACTGTACACCGTGACCAGCGTGGGCTGTACTGTACACCGTGACCAGCGTGGGCTGTACTGTACACCGTGACCAGCGTGGGCTGTACTGTACACCGTGACCAGCGTGGGCTGTACTGTACACCGTGACCAGCGTGGGCTGTACTGTACACCGTGACCAGCGTGGGCTGTACTGTACACCGTGACCAGCGTGGGCTGTACTGTACACCGTGACCAGCGTGGGCTGTACTGTACACCGTGACCAGCGTGGGCTGTACTGTACACCGTGACCAGCGTGGGCTGTACTGTACACCGTGACCAGCGTGGGCTGTACTGTACACCGTGACCAGCGTGGGCTGTACTGTACACCGTGACCAGCGTGGGCTGTACTGTACACCGTGACCAGCGTGGGCTGTACTGTACACCGTGACCAGCGTGGGCTGTACTGTACACCGTGACCAGCGTGGGCTGTACTGTACACCGTGACCAGCGTGGGCTGTACTGTACACCGTGACCAGCGTGGGCTGTACTGTACACCGTGACCAGCGTGGGCTGTACTGTACACCGTGACCAGCGTGGGCTGTACTGTACACCGTGACCAGCGTGGGCTGTACTGTACACCGTGACCAGCGTGGGCTGTACTGTACACCGTGACCAGCGTGGGCTGTACTGTACACCGTGACCAGCGTGGGCTGTACTGTACACCGTGACCAGCGTGGGCTGTACTGTACACCGTGACCAGCGTGGGCTGTACTGTACACCGTGACCAGCGTGGGCTGTACTGTACACCGTGACCAGCGTGGGCTGTACTGTACACCGTGACCAGCGTGGGCTGTACTGTACACCGTGACCAGCGTGGGCTGTACTGTACACCGTGACCAGCGTGGGCTGTACTGTACACCGTGACCAGCGTGGGCTGTACTGTACACCGTGACCAGCGTGGGCTGTACTGTACACCGTGACCAGCGTGGGCTGTACTGTACACCGTGACCAGCGTGGGCTGTACTGTACACCGTGACCAGCGTGGGCTGTACTGTACACCGTGACCAGCGTGGGCTGTACTGTACACCGTGACCAGCGTGGGCTGTACTGTACACCGTGACCAGCGTGGGCTGTACTGTACACCGTGACCAGCGTGGGCTGTACTGTACACCGTGACCAGCGTGGGCTGTACTGTACACCGTGACCAGCGTGGGCTGTACTGTACACCGTGACCAGCGTGGGCTGTACTGTACACCGTGACCAGCGTGGGCTGTACTGTACACCGTGACCAGCGTGGGCTGTACTGTACACCGTGACCAGCGTGGGCTGTACTGTACACCGTGACCAGCGTGGGCTGTACTGTACACCGTGACCAGCGTGGGCTGTACTGTACACCGTGACCAGCGTGGGCTGTACTGTACACCGTGACCAGCGTGGGCTGTACTGTACACCGTGACCAGCGTGGGCTGTACTGTACACCGTGACCAGCGTGGGCTGTACTGTACACCGTGACCAGCGTGGGCTGTACTGTACACCGTGACCAGCGTGGGCTGTACTGTACACCGTGACCAGCGTGGGCTGTACTGTACACCGTGACCAGCGTGGGCTGTACTGTACACCGTGACCAGCGTGGGCTGTACTGTACACCGTGACCAGCGTGGGCTGTACTGTACACCGTGACCAGCGTGGGCTGTACTGTACACCGTGACCAGCGTGGGCTGTACTGTACACCGTGACCAGCGTGGGCTGTACTGTACACCGTGACCAGCGTGGGCTGTACTGTACACCGTGACCAGCGTGGGCTGTACTGTACACCGTGACCAGCGTGGGCTGTACTGTACACCGTGACCAGCGTGGGCTGTACTGTACACCGTGACCAGCGTGGGCTGTACTGTACACCGTGACCAGCGTGGGCTGTACTGTACACCGTGACCAGCGTGGGCTGTACTGTACACCGTGACCAGCGTGGGCTGTACTGTACACCGTGACCAGCGTGGGCTGTACTGTACACCGTGACCAGCGTGGGCTGTACTGTACACCGTGACCAGCGTGGGCTGTACTGTACACCGTGACCAGCGTGGGCTGTACTGTACACCGTGACCAGCGTGGGCTGTACTGTACACCGTGACCAGCGTGGGCTGTACTGTACACCGTGACCAGCGTGGGCTGTACTGTACACCGTGACCAGCGTGGGCTGTACTGTACACCGTGACCAGCGTGGGCTGTACTGTACACCGTGACCAGCGTGGGCTGTACTGTACACCGTGACCAGCGTGGGCTGTACTGTACACCGTGACCAGCGTGGGCTGTACTGTACACCGTGACCAGCGTGGGCTGTACTGTACACCGTGACCAGCGTGGGCTGTACTGTACACCGTGACCAGCGTGGGCTGTACTGTACACCGTGACCAGCGTGGGCTGTACTGTACACCGTGACCAGCGTGGGCTGTACTGTACACCGTGACCAGCGTGGGCTGTACTGTACACCGTGACCAGCGTGGGCTGTACTGTACACCGTGACCAGCGTGGGCTGTACTGTACACCGTGACCAGCGTGGGCTGTACTGTACACCGTGACCAGCGTGGGCTGTACTGTACACCGTGACCAGCGTGGGCTGTACTGTACACCGTGACCAGCGTGGGCTGTACTGTACACCGTGACCAGCGTGGGCTGTACTGTACACCGTGACCAGCGTGGGCTGTACTGTACACCGTGACCAGCGTGGGCTGTACTGTACACCGTGACCAGCGTGGGCTGTACTGTACACCGTGACCAGCGTGGGCTGTACTGTACACCGTGACCAGCGTGGGCTGTACTGTACACCGTGACCAGCGTGGGCTGTACTGTACACCGTGACCAGCGTGGGCTGTACTGTACACCGTGACCAGCGTGGGCTGTACTGTACACCGTGACCAGCGTGGGCTGTACTGTACACCGTGACCAGCGTGGGCTGTACTGTACACCGTGACCAGCGTGGGCTGTACTGTACACCGTGACCAGCGTGGGCTGTACTGTACACCGTGACCAGCGTGGGCTGTACTGTACACCGTGACCAGCGTGGGCTGTACTGTACACCGTGACCAGCGTGGGCTGTACTGTACACCGTGACCAGCGTGGGCTGTACTGTACACCGTGACCAGCGTGGGCTGTACTGTACACCGTGACCAGCGTGGGCTGTACTGTACACCGTGACCAGCGTGGGCTGTACTGTACACCGTGACCAGCGTGGGCTGTACTGTACACCGTGACCAGCGTGGGCTGTACTGTACACCGTGACCAGCGTGGGCTGTACTGTACACCGTGACCAGCGTGGGCTGTACTGTACACCGTGACCAGCGTGGGCTGTACTGTACACCGTGACCAGCGTGGGCTGTACTGTACACCGTGACCAGCGTGGGCTGTACTGTACACCGTGACCAGCGTGGGCTGTACTGTACACCGTGACCAGCGTGGGCTGTACTGTACACCGTGACCAGCGTGGGCTGTACTGTACACCGTGACCAGCGTGGGCTGTACTGTACACCGTGACCAGCGTGGGCTGTACTGTACACCGTGACCAGCGTGGGCTGTACTGTACACCGTGACCAGCGTGGGCTGTACTGTACACCGTGACCAGCGTGGGCTGTACTGTACACCGTGACCAGCGTGGGCTGTACTGTACACCGTGACCAGCGTGGGCTGTACTGTACACCGTGACCAGCGTGGGCTGTACTGTACACCGTGACCAGCGTGGGCTGTACTGTACACCGTGACCAGCGTGGGCTGTACTGTACACCGTGACCAGCGTGGGCTGTACTGTACACCGTGACCAGCGTGGGCTGTACTGTACACCGTGACCAGCGTGGGCTGTACTGTACACCGTGACCAGCGTGGGCTGTACTGTACACCGTGACCAGCGTGGGCTGTACTGTACACCGTGACCAGCGTGGGCTGTACTGTACACCGTGACCAGCGTGGGCTGTACTGTACACCGTGACCAGCGTGGGCTGTACTGTACACCGTGACCAGCGTGGGCTGTACTGTACACCGTGACCAGCGTGGGCTGTACTGTACACCGTGACCAGCGTGGGCTGTACTGTACACCGTGACCAGCGTGGGCTGTACTGTACACCGTGACCAGCGTGGGCTGTACTGTACACCGTGACCAGCGTGGGCTGTACTGTACACCGTGACCAGCGTGGGCTGTACTGTACACCGTGACCAGCGTGGGCTGTACTGTACACCGTGACCAGCGTGGGCTGTACTGTACACCGTGACCAGCGTGGGCTGTACTGTACACCGTGACCAGCGTGGGCTGTACTGTACACCGTGACCAGCGTGGGCTGTACTGTACACCGTGACCAGCGTGGGCTGTACTGTACACCGTGACCAGCGTGGGCTGTACTGTACACCGTGACCAGCGTGGGCTGTACTGTACACCGTGACCAGCGTGGGCTGTACTGTACACCGTGACCAGCGTGGGCTGTACTGTACACCGTGACCAGCGTGGGCTGTACTGTACACCGTGACCAGCGTGGGCTGTACTGTACACCGTGACCAGCGTGGGCTGTACTGTACACCGTGACCAGCGTGGGCTGTACTGTACACCGTGACCAGCGTGGGCTGTACTGTACACCGTGACCAGCGTGGGCTGTACTGTACACCGTGACCAGCGTGGGCTGTACTGTACACCGTGACCAGCGTGGGCTGTACTGTACACCGTGACCAGCGTGGGCTGTACTGTACACCGTGACCAGCGTGGGCTGTACTGTACACCGTGACCAGCGTGGGCTGTACTGTACACCGTGACCAGCGTGGGCTGTACTGTACACCGTGACCAGCGTGGGCTGTACTGTACACCGTGACCAGCGTGGGCTGTACTGTACACCGTGACCAGCGTGGGCTGTACTGTACACCGTGACCAGCGTGGGCTGTACTGTACACCGTGACCAGCGTGGGCTGTACTGTACACCGTGACCAGCGTGGGCTGTACTGTACACCGTGACCAGCGTGGGCTGTACTGTACACCGTGACCAGCGTGGGCTGTACTGTACACCGTGACCAGCGTGGGCTGTACTGTACACCGTGACCAGCGTGGGCTGTACTGTACACCGTGACCAGCGTGGGCTGTACTGTACACCGTGACCAGCGTGGGCTGTACTGTACACCGTGACCAGCGTGGGCTGTACTGTACACCGTGACCAGCGTGGGCTGTACTGTACACCGTGACCAGCGTGGGCTGTACTGTACACCGTGACCAGCGTGGGCTGTACTGTACACCGTGACCAGCGTGGGCTGTACTGTACACCGTGACCAGCGTGGGCTGTACTGTACACCGTGACCAGCGTGGGCTGTACTGTACACCGTGACCAGCGTGGGCTGTACTGTACACCGTGACCAGCGTGGGCTGTACTGTACACCGTGACCAGCGTGGGCTGTACTGTACACCGTGACCAGCGTGGGCTGTACTGTACACCGTGACCAGCGTGGGCTGTACTGTACACCGTGACCAGCGTGGGCTGTACTGTACACCGTGACCAGCGTGGGCTGTACTGTACACCGTGACCAGCGTGGGCTGTACTGTACACCGTGACCAGCGTGGGCTGTACTGTACACCGTGACCAGCGTGGGCTGTACTGTACACCGTGACCAGCGTGGGCTGTACTGTACACCGTGACCAGCGTGGGCTGTACTGTACACCGTGACCAGCGTGGGCTGTACTGTACACCGTGACCAGCGTGGGCTGTACTGTACACCGTGACCAGCGTGGGCTGTACTGTACACCGTGACCAGCGTGGGCTGTACTGTACACCGTGACCAGCGTGGGCTGTACTGTACACCGTGACCAGCGTGGGCTGTACTGTACACCGTGACCAGCGTGGGCTGTACTGTACACCGTGACCAGCGTGGGCTGTACTGTACACCGTGACCAGCGTGGGCTGTACTGTACACCGTGACCAGCGTGGGCTGTACTGTACACCGTGACCAGCGTGGGCTGTACTGTACACCGTGACCAGCGTGGGCTGTACTGTACACCGTGACCAGCGTGGGCTGTACTGTACACCGTGACCAGCGTGGGCTGTACTGTACACCGTGACCAGCGTGGGCTGTACTGTACACCGTGACCAGCGTGGGCTGTACTGTACACCGTGACCAGCGTGGGCTGTACTGTACACCGTGACCAGCGTGGGCTGTACTGTACACCGTGACCAGCGTGGGCTGTACTGTACACCGTGACCAGCGTGGGCTGTACTGTACACCGTGACCAGCGTGGGCTGTACTGTACACCGTGACCAGCGTGGGCTGTACTGTACACCGTGACCAGCGTGGGCTGTACTGTACACCGTGACCAGCGTGGGCTGTACTGTACACCGTGACCAGCGTGGGCTGTACTGTACACCGTGACCAGCGTGGGCTGTACTGTACACCGTGACCAGCGTGGGCTGTACTGTACACCGTGACCAGCGTGGGCTGTACTGTACACCGTGACCAGCGTGGGCTGTACTGTACACCGTGACCAGCGTGGGCTGTACTGTACACCGTGACCAGCGTGGGCTGTACTGTACACCGTGACCAGCGTGGGCTGTACTGTACACCGTGACCAGCGTGGGCTGTACTGTACACCGTGACCAGCGTGGGCTGTACTGTACACCGTGACCAGCGTGGGCTGTACTGTACACCGTGACCAGCGTGGGCTGTACTGTACACCGTGACCAGCGTGGGCTGTACTGTACACCGTGACCAGCGTGGGCTGTACTGTACACCGTGACCAGCGTGGGCTGTACTGTACACCGTGACCAGCGTGGGCTGTACTGTACACCGTGACCAGCGTGGGCTGTACTGTACACCGTGACCAGCGTGGGCTGTACTGTACACCGTGACCAGCGTGGGCTGTACTGTACACCGTGACCAGCGTGGGCTGTACTGTACACCGTGACCAGCGTGGGCTGTACTGTACACCGTGACCAGCGTGGGCTGTACTGTACACCGTGACCAGCGTGGGCTGTACTGTACACCGTGACCAGCGTGGGCTGTACTGTACACCGTGACCAGCGTGGGCTGTACTGTACACCGTGACCAGCGTGGGCTGTACTGTACACCGTGACCAGCGTGGGCTGTACTGTACACCGTGACCAGCGTGGGCTGTACTGTACACCGTGACCAGCGTGGGCTGTACTGTACACCGTGACCAGCGTGGGCTGTACTGTACACCGTGACCAGCGTGGGCTGTACTGTACACCGTGACCAGCGTGGGCTGTACTGTACACCGTGACCAGCGTGGGCTGTACTGTACACCGTGACCAGCGTGGGCTGTACTGTACACCGTGACCAGCGTGGGCTGTACTGTACACCGTGACCAGCGTGGGCTGTACTGTACACCGTGACCAGCGTGGGCTGTACTGTACACCGTGACCAGCGTGGGCTGTACTGTACACCGTGACCAGCGTGGGCTGTACTGTACACCGTGACCAGCGTGGGCTGTACTGTACACCGTGACCAGCGTGGGCTGTACTGTACACCGTGACCAGCGTGGGCTGTACTGTACACCGTGACCAGCGTGGGCTGTACTGTACACCGTGACCAGCGTGGGCTGTACTGTACACCGTGACCAGCGTGGGCTGTACTGTACAGCTTGTCGCGCTCATGGATTGTACATCTGCTCTTGAGGGTCGCACAGTCGTGCTCAAGGGTCGTACATGAGCTGAGGGTCGGACAGTCGTGCTCAAAGATTGTACATCAGTTCACGAGGGTCGTACAGTCGTGCTCAAAGGTGTTACATCTGTTCTTGAGAGTCGTACAGTCGTGCCCAGGGGCATGAAAGAATCATCACTGTGAGGACTGAGGTGTGGCTCAGCTTGGCCGGCGCCAGGAGGGAGACGAGGACGGAGGAGGAGGAGGAGGAGAAGGAATGGCGGTGTTGACAGGAACGGGCGACGTGACGTCACCACCAGCAGGAGATGATATGCCATATCAAGCATATATGTATCCCCGAACCCCCTTTTATAGGGCCCTCCTGTTGCACGTGAGGGCGCATGCACCCCACGCAGGAGCAGGGGAATGTTGGACTCCATCGGACCGAGATGTTCGACGAGAGCGTACATCTTTTTCTCCACTTATAACAATATGATTTTGCTATATGTCACTTGTCATTCGCCGCGTAAACACTTGCTAGTGGAGTTCGTAAACACGCTTACACACACACACACCACACACAGCGTCGCTAACCATGAGTTAGCAGGGGCCAGCTCGGTGTGTGTGTGTGTGTGTGTGTGTGTGTGTGTGTGTGTGTGTGTGTGTGCATACGCACATAAGATTGAAGACAAGATAGATGTATACAAGGTTAAGAGGCGGGGTAAAACGAATGTAAAACTCTCTTCCCGTTACACGCAAATAGCAATTACACACACACACAGCGTCGCTAACCATGAGTTAGCAGGGGCCAGCTCGGTGTGTGTGTGTGTGCATACGCACATAAGATTGAAGACAAGATAGATGTATACAAGGTTAAGAGGCGGGGTAAAACGAATGTAAAACTCTCTTCCCGTTACACGCAAATAGCAATTACACACACACACACACCACACACACACACAACACACACACACACACACACACACCACACACACACACACCACACACACACACACACACAGCGTCGCTAACCATGAGTTAGCAGGGGCCAGCTCGGTGTGTGTGTGTGTGTGTGTGTGTGTGTGTGTGTGTGTGTGTGTGTGTGTGTGTGTGTGTGTGTGTGTGTGTGTGTGTGCATACGCACATAAGATTGAAGACAAGATAGATGTATACAAGGTTAAGAGGCGGGGTAAAACGAATGTAAAACTCTCTTCCCGTTACACGCAAATAGCAATTACACACACACACACACACCACACACACACACACAACACACACACACACAACACACACACACACACACAGCACACACACACACACACACACACAC
>NC_092241.1:42157296-42179796 GCF_036320965.1 Panulirus ornatus | reverse complement strand
ACATGAATATATATATATATATATATATATATATATATATATATATATATATATATATATATGTATATGTAGGTTTGCGGCAGGGGTGTGTGATGTCTCCATGGTTGTTTAATTTGTTTATGGATGGGGTTGTTAGGGAGGTGAATGCAAGAGTTTTGGAAAGAGGGGCAAGTATGAAGTCTGTTGGGGATGAGAGAGCTTGGGAAGTGAGTCAGTTGTTGTTCGCTGATGATACAGCGCTGGTGGCTGATTCATGTGAGAAACTGCCGAAGGTGGTGACTGAGTTTGGTAAAGTGTATGAAGGAAGAAAGTTAAGAGTAAATGTGAATAAGAGCAAGGTTATTAGGTACAGTAGGGTTGAGGGTCAAGTAAATTGGGAGGTAAGTTTGAATGGAGAAAAACTGGAGGAAGTAAAGTGTTTTAGATATCTGGGAGTGGATCTGGCAGCGGATGGAACCATGGAAGCGGAAGTGAATCATAGGGTGGGGGAGGGGGCGAAAATCCTGGGAGCCTTGAAGAATGTGTGGAAGTCGAGAACATTATCTCGGAGAGCAAAAATGGGTATGCTTGAAGGAATAGTGGTTCCAACAATGTTGTATGGTTGCGAGGCGTGGGCTATGGATTGAGTTGTGCGCAGGAGGGTGGATGTGCTTGAATGAGATGTTTGAGGACAATGTGTGGTGTGAGGTGGTTTGATCGAGTAAGTAATGTAAGGGTAAGAGAGATGTGTGGAAATAAAGATAGCGTGGTTGGGAGAGCAGAAGAGGGTGTTTTGAAATGGTTTGGGCACATGGAGAGAATGAGTGGGGAAAGCTTGACCAAGAGGATATATGTGTCGGAGGTGGAGGGAACGAGGAGAAGTGGGAGACCAAATTGGAGGTGGAAAGATGGAGTGAAAAAGATTTTGAGTGATCGGGGCCTGAACATGCAGGAGGGTGAAAGGCGGGCAAGGAATAGAGTGAATTGGATCGATGTGGTATACCGGGGTTGACGTGCTGTCAGTGGATTGAATGAGGGCATGTGAAACGTTTGGGGTAAACCATGGAAAGCTGTGTGGGGCCTGGATGTGGAAAGGGAGATGTGGTTTCGGGCATTATTGCATGACAGCTAAAGACTGAGTGTGAACGAATGAGGCCTTTGTTGCCTTTTCCTAGCGCTACCCCGCACACATGAGGGGGGAGGGGGATGGTATTCCATGTGCGGCGAGGTGGCGATGGGAATGAATAAAGGCAGACAGTGTGAATTGTGTGCATGGGTATATATGTATGTGTCTCTGTGTGTATATATACGTGTACATTGAGATGTATAGATATGTATATTTGCGTGTGTGGACGTGTGTGTATATACATGTGTATGGGGGTGGGTTGGGCCATTTCTTTCGTCTGTTTCCTTGCGCTACCTCGCAAACGCGAGAGACAGCGACAAAGCAAAATAAATAAATAAATATAATATATGTATATATATATATATATATATATATATATATATATATATATATATATATATATATATATATTCCTATGAGTCCACGGGGAAATGAAACACGAAAAGTTCCCAAGTGCACTTTCGTGTAATAATCACATCATCAGGGGAGACACAAGAGAGGAATATAACAGTCAGTTGATATACATCGAAGAGACGAAGCTAGGACGCCATTTGGTAAACATGTGATTGTCCAAAACATGCAACGAGCGTTCATAAACTTATCATTTTACAAATCTTATCAACAATAAAGTTATCTAATTTGTACAGACCATCACTAATATTAAGATTATAATTCTTTGTGTATCTAATAATAGAAGATTCAATGATATTTCTCTTGGTAATAGAGTTAGAGTTAACAACTGAGATGGCGTTACTCCAGTCAATACAATGATCATAGTTTTTAACCTGATTAAACAAGGCATTTGATTCTTGTCCCGTTCTTATACAATATTTATGTTGCTTAAGTCTAACAGAAAGATCCTTACCAGTCTGACCAACATGAAATTTATCACAGTTTCCACAAGGAACTTTATAGATGCAACCAAGAGAATTTTCTGGTGAATTCCTGATTAAGATATTCTTTATAGTATTATTGTTGCTAAAGGCAACATTTACATTAAAGGATTTAAGCAACATGGGAAGTAAAGTGAAATTATTATCAAAAGGGAGAACTAAAAGATTCTTGATGTCAATGGGAGGTTTGGGCTCAACTCTATAAAATGATTTCTTTGCTAATTTAAGGGATTTATCAATGAAAGATCTAGGGTACTTTAACTTAGATCCAATAGAATATATCTTCTCAAACTCATCATCAATAAACTCTGGACTGCAAATACGTAATGCCCTTAGGAACATAGATTGAAATGATGATAATTTAACTCTGTCATGTTGAGATGAGTAATAATGGATATATGAGCAAACATTGGTGGGTTTTCTGTATATGCTAAACTTAAATTTGTTTCCTTGTCTATGGATCATGCAATCTAAAAATGTTAACATACCATTACTTTCATTTTCTACAGTAAATTTGATGGAAGGTACTAAATTGTTAAGTAAGGGGAGAAATATTTGTAAATTTTCATTTGTTGGCCAAACACAAAGAACATCATCTACATACCTAAACCAAATTGCATTAGAAGGTAAGATATCCTTTAGTAATTTTGTTTCAAAAAATTCCATATAAAGATTACTTAGTACAGGTGAAAGAGGGTTACCCATTGCCATACCAAATTTTTGAGCATAATAATCTCCATTAAATTGAAATACAGTCTTTTATACACAATCTTATCAGTTCAATGAAATTAGACTTTGAAACAGGTAACTGAATATCATCCAAGACATCAAATAATATTCTAAAAGGTCATCAACTGGAACTTTAGTGAAAAGTGAGGAAACATCAAAGCTAACTAGTTTGAAATCAAAATTAATATTGATATTGTTTAGCTTGTTGACTAAATCTACATTGTTCATGATATTAACTCTAACTCTATTACCAAGAGAAATATCATTGAATCTTCTATTAAATACACAAAGAATTATAATCTTAATATTAATGATGGTCTGTACAAATTAGATAACTTTACTGTTGATAAGATTTGTAAAATGATAAGTTTATGAACGCTCGTTGTATGTTTTGGACAATCACATGTTTACCAAATGGCGTCCCAGCTTTGCCTCTTCGATGTATATCAGCTGACTCTTATATTCCTCTCTTGTGTCTCCCCTGATGATGTGATTATTACACGGAAGTGCACTTGGGAACTTTTCGTGTTTCATTTTCCCCGTGGACTCTGGAATATCTTGATCACGCGGAAAATTGTGATCCTTTTCAATATATATATATATATATATATATATATATATATATATATATATATATATATATATATATATATATATATATGCCAGACTGAGAAAACAGTAACGGAGAGGTGTTATTGGCACCGTCATTCAGTACGCAGAAATGACCACAGAAATGCGATCGCTAAACATTATCATGAAAAAGATCACCACATAGATCTTGAAAATCCCGTTATTTTATACCCCTCTGCTGATTATGCCATAAGCAACGTCATTGAATCCGTACTTAACTGCTAATACTAAGAACTTTGATTTGCTCCTAGGCAACTTTAAAGCCCATCCTAGCATTAAGCAAATCATTATGAGAGAACTGACAAAACACGAAAACATAAAAAAAAAGTTGTTCAAGACACACCCAGCTACCTAGGTCAACCCCCGCCACGTGACCCCACTTAATCCCTCTCCCTTACAACGATTACGGCCAGACGAAGCAGACAATGCTTGGTCTGTAAAGACTGGCGCTGGACGGTGGGACTCAAGTGCGATGTTGGGATCTGAATTACTTTGTTAAGTACTGGCACCTGATGATGAAGTGGATTGTCTCCACGAAACATGTCGTGCCACATGTAAAGAAAAAATTGTGCTGAATATAATTGTATGAACTACTGAAGTGTGATTTCACCTTCATATCATCATCTATCTATCTATCTATCTATCTATCTATCTATCTATATCTCTCTCTCTCTCTCTCTCTCTCTCTCTCTCTCTCTCTCTCTCTCTATATATATATATATATATATATATATATATAAATATATTTATATACTTCCCACGTATTACCTGCATGTCGTAGAAGGCGACTAAAAGGAAGGCAGTGGGTGGCTGGAAATCCTCCCCTCCCGTTTTTTTAATTCCAAAAAATGGAACAGAGAAGAGGGCCAAGTGAGGACAGTCCTTCTTGGGTCCAGTCCTCTGTTCTTAACGCTACCTCGCTGATGAGGGAAATAGCGAATTTGTATGAATATATATCCTCTCCGTATAGATATGGGAGACACTATATGTGTGTCAGGAAGCAACGAACGTGGGCGGGCACAATCATTTTTTCTAAAAACAGGAACAAAGGAACTACCCAAGAGATGATTTGCCATCTACAGCTCAGGCTGGGGTGTCTCAGTATAAGTGGTTATAACCAGAATGGAATGAAAGGATAAAGAAAGATGTTGTACTTGGTAAGAGAAACCGAAATGTTCTGGCTGTGAGGGGGCAGAGTGGATCGTTCCTGTTCTAGGGTTTGGTGATAGAAGACCGAATGAAGGAGTGGCACTCCTGATGAGGGATAAGTTGAGGGTTGTGCAGTGGGCGCTGAATAATTCTTTTCTTTTGGCAGTTCTGGTGTGAAGGACCTGATCTCAGTGGTGGTGGACCTGAGCTCAAGGGTGGGAGATGTGGCATTCGAGATCACACCAGGCGAGCATAGCGCTAATCAGATGAATGTAAATGCTTGTAAACTTGGTGTTCTGAAGTATGAATGGTTATCAAGAACAATTCGTTCTAGAAACAATGCATACATTCGTGGGTGAGTGGGGTAGAGGATCAATAGGCATTACTGTACTGTGCTAACTGACAAGTATGTACAGGAGAGTCTGTTGGATGTGAACGTGCTGACAGGTGAAGACCAGCATGAAAGCCGGTGATGGATTTAGAAAAAAGAAGATATGACATACGTGTGAATAAAGTGGTAAAAGTGAGCGAGTAGCGAGTAGTGTGTTCAGATACCACAGTGTAGAGATAGAGTTAATAATGACAAACGATGAGAGTTGATGAAAGTAAGGGAGTGAAAGAAAGTGGAAGGTTTTAGGGAAGAAACTCAAGGGGATGGCAGTAGAGTTTGGTACGATGTGTTTAATGGGAATGAGCAGAGTAAATGTGAACAAAAGTAAGAATGACAACGAGGTGCAACAGGAAGGATGAGACAGGCTTGGTTTGATTGTGGATTTAAATGGAGAAGACCTAGAGGATGTGGAGTGCTGTAGGTACCATGGAGGCCAAATTAGGTCACAGTGTGGAAAAGGGGCCGAAGGTTTTCGTTGACATGAGGCTCGTGAGGAAGTTAGGGCCACCGGACATAAGGGCTAAGATGGGTATGTTTGAAGGTACAGTCGTCCCGACGGTGATGTATGATTGCAAGTCTTAAGTCATGAATGGAAAGGTAAGGGGAAGGCAGATATGCTTTGAGATAAAATGCCTGAGAACTACATGAGCTGTGAGGTGGCTAGATCACATGAGATATGAGTGTCAGAGAGAGGGAGAGAGAGGACTGAAAGAGCCGATCAGATTGTATTGAATGGCTCTAACATCTTGAGAGAATGAATGATGAGAAACCAACAAAGAGGTTCTAGTTATCAGAGGTGGAGGGAGTAAGGGAACGAGAAAGTATAGAGAAGCAAAGAAGATTTGCAGTACAGGCCGAAGAGGACGAGAGCCGTGCACTCGATGAAAAGAACTGGATGGATGTGGTACAAAAGGGGCGACATACTGTCAATGGCCTGAGTCGGGGCTTATGAAGCCGTCAAGTAGCCTGTGAGACTTGCCTGTGGATAATATTCACTGTTTTTCTGTGCATCATACATGGCATCTAGAGACCTAATGTGTACATATACGGCTATTCTCCATTTATTCTTGATGCTCTCGTGTTGTCCAGTGTCCTGTGGTATATGGAGAGACAGTATGTTTATGGACTGAAAGCCAACGCGATAGAAATTAAACAGCTGAGTAAAGTAATGTATGACTGATGGACCATGAGACGTACATGGGTCCAGTGTCTTATTGTATGTATCATAGTGGGCTGTGGTCAGCCCGGCCCAGCTACAGCTCCACCACAACCTGCCTCCCTCCCTCCCTGCCCTCCACCTCCACCTGCCTCCCTTCCTCCCTCCCGTCCAGCCCTCCACAACAGCTTGCCTTCCTCCCCCCTGTCCCGGCCTGCAGCACTACTTGCCTCCCTCCCTCCGCCCTGGCCCGATAGCATGACGAAGGTCGTACCTGATTGTATCGAAAAACCTTGAGCCAAGTTGTCGCACGTGCTGGGGTCGTCCCCCTGCACGTGGCTGATGGCAATCTCGGGGAGGGTGGGTGGGGGACGGAGGGGGGTGTAATACGTACAAGGGTTGGCTAGCTGTAGTTTGTGGTGGGGTGGAGAGAGACTGCCCAGGGGTGACGAAGTATAAGGCTAGGGAGTGAGGGGTGAGGCAGGAGAGGGGTGGATGGTGAGGTGTGAGGAGGCAGAGGGTTCGATATGGTTGGAATGAGCAGGAGTGACGGCTGGAGGGGGTTGTAGAGAGGTGGAATTAGATGGTCGGTGAGGTTGAAGAAAGACTGAATGAGTGACATCAGAACGCAGATATCAGATCAGAGGACCATACAGTAGTTCTGAAGCTTTTCATGGCCTGGGATTGACGGAGTTGAGACGCAAATAACTGACTAAGAGGAAAAAAAAGCCAGCAAGGATAAACAAGGAGACACAAACAACGTTAGAATTGAACCTGAAGAGGAAAAATGTCCTCTTCAATAGAAACAGCGTCTTCCTGGTACCTCTCAACTACACTTGTTGGTAAACCCCCGAGCTTGTGTCTGATGAAACTAGACTGATCAAGTTATCAAACACCTGTAGTTATCGAGACAGACATCCTGGGAATAATAAACACATGCTGAAAACCATCAAGACCACACATCTTTAGAACATACGTGTGAAGCGGTATGGGGGAGTAGGCAGAGAGTGCGTGCGTGCGTGCATGCGTGTGTGCATGCGTGCGTGCGTGTGTGCGCGCGCGCGTCTGTGTGTGTGTGTGTGTGTGTGTGTGTGTGTGTGTGTGTGTGTGTGTGTGTCTGTAGGGGAGAAAGAATACCTCCCACGTATTCCCCGCGTGTCGTAGAAACGGGGGCGGGGTTGTGGGGCTTGAAACACCCCTCCTCCCTCCTTGTATTTGAATTTCTAAAAAGGGAAACAGTAGTCAAGCGGGGAGTGCTCATCCTCCTCGGAAGCTCAGACTGGAGTGTCGGAAAGTGTGTGGATGTAACCAAGATGAGAAAACAGGAGAGATAGGTACTATGTTTGAGGAAAGGAACCTGGATGTTTTGGCTCTGAGTGAAACGAAGCTCAAGGGTAAAGGAGAAGAGTGGTTTGGGAATGTCTTGGGGGTAAAGTCAGGGAATAGTGAGAGGACAAGAGCAAAGGAAGGACAAGAACTACTCCTGAAGCAGGAGTTGTAGGAGTATGTATTAGAGCGTAAGAAAGTAATTTTTAGATTGATGTGGGTAAAACTGAAAGTGGATGGAGAGAGATGGGTATTTATTGGTGCCTATGCACCTGGTCATGAGAAGAAAGATCATGAGAGGCAAGTGTTTTGGGAGCAGATGAGTGAGTGTGTCAGCAGCTTTGATGCATGATACCAGGTTTCAGTGATGGGTGATTTAAATGCGAAGGTGAGTAATGTGGCAGTTGAGGGTATGATTGGTGTACATGGGGTATTCAGTGTTGTAAATGGAAATGGTGAAGAGCCTGTGGATTTGTGAGCTGAAACAAGACTGGTGATTAGGAATACCTTGTTCAAAAAGAGAGATATACATAAGTATACGTATGTGAGTAGGAGAGACGGTCAAAGGGCATTATTGGATTATGTGTTAACTGAGAGACTTTTGGATGTTAATGTACTGAGAGGGGCAGCTGGAGGGATGTCTGATCATTATCTTGTGGAAGCGAAAGTGAAGATTTGTAGAGGTTTTCAGAAAAGAAGAGAGAATGTTGGGGAAAGGAGAGTGGTGAGAGTAAGTGAGCCTGGAAAGGAGACTTGTGTGAGGAAGTACCATGAGAGATTGGGTGAAGAATGGCAAAAGGTGAGAGCAAATGACTCGAGGGGGAGTGGGTAAGGAATGGGATGTATTTAGGGAAACAATGATGGCTTGTGCAAAAGATGCCTGTGGCATGAGAAAGGTGGGAGGTGGGTTGATTAGAAAGGGTAGTGAGTGTTGGGATGGAAAAGTAAAGTTGATAGTGAAAAAGAAAGGAGAGGCCTTTAGGCGATAATTGCAAGGGGGGGAGTGCAAATGACTGGGATAAAAGAAAGCGGCAGGAGGTCAAGGAAAAGGTGCAAGAGGTGAAAAAGAGGGCAAATGAGAGTTGGGATGAGAGTTTCATTATACTTTTGGGAAAATAACAAGATCTTTTGGGAGGAGGTAAATAATATGTGTAAGACAAGAGATCAAATGGGAACATCGATGAAGGGGGCAAGTGGGGAAGTAACAACAGGTAGTGATGATGTAAGAAGGAGATGGAGTGAGAATTTTGAAGATTTGTTGAATGTGTTTGATGACAGTGGCAGATATATGGTGTTTTGGTCGGAGTGTTGTGCGAAGTGAAAGGATCAGGGAGAATGTTTGGTTAAGAGAGAAGAGGTAGTGACAGCTTTGCGGAAGATGAAATCAAGCAAGGCGGCGGGTTTGAGTGGTACTGCAGTTGAATGTATTAAAAAAGGTGACTGTGTCGTTGACTGGTTGGTAAGGATGCTCAATGTATGTAAGGATCATGGTGAAGTGCCTGAGGATTGGAGGAATGGATGCATAGTGCCAATGTACAAAGGCAAAGTGGATACAGGTGAGTGTTTAAACTACAAAGGCATACGTTTTTCGAGTATTCCTGAGAAATTATGTGGGAGGGTATTGATTGAGAGGATAAAGGCATGTACGTACTGGGGAAGAGCAGTGTGGTTTCAGAAGTGGTAGAGGATGTGTGGATCAGGTGTGTGCTTTGAAGAATGTGTGAGAAATACTTAGAAAAACAAATGGATTTGTACGTGGCATTAATGGATCTGAAGAATGCATATGATGGGGTTGATGAAATGCTTTTTGGAAGGTCTTAAGAGTATATGGTGTGGGAAGTAAGTTGCTAGAATTAGTGAAAAGTTTTACCAAGGATGTAAGGCATGTGTACGAGTAGGAAGAGAGGAGAGTGATTGGTTCCCAGTGAATGTCGGTCTGTGTCAAGGGTGTGTGATGTTTCCATGGTTGTTAATTTGTTTATGAATAGGGTGGTTAAAAAGGTATATGCAAGGGTTTTGGAGAGAGAGGCGAGTATGCAGTCCAATGGGGATGAGAGGGCCTGAGAAGTGAGTCAGGTGTGGTTTCTCCGATGATACAGCTCTGGTGGCTGATTCGAGTGTGAAACTGCAAAAGTTGGTGACTGAGTTTGGAAAAGTATGTGTAAGGAGAAAGTTGAGAGTAACGGGACAAACACTGGAGAAAGGGAAGTGTTATATATATCTATCTGGGAGTGGCCTTAGCAGCTAATGGAACCATGTAAGCGGAGGTGAGTCACAGGGTGAGGGGGCGAAGTTTCTGGGAGCGATGAAGAATGTGTGGAAGGAGAACACGTTATTTCGAATAGCGAAAATGAATATGTTTCAAGGCATAGCAGTTCCAACAAAGTTATGAGAGGGTTGTGAGGAGGAGGGTGGATGTGTTGGAAATGAAATGTTTCAGGGCTATATGTAGTGAGAGGCGGTTTGATCGAGTAAACAATGGGAGTGTAAGAGAGGTGTGTGGAAATAAGAATAGTGTGGTTGAGAGACTAGAAGAGGGTGTGTTGAAATGGTTTGGACACTTGTAGAGAATGAGTGAGGAAAGACTGACAAAAAGCATATATGTGTCAGAGGTGGAAGGAAGAAGGGGAAGAGGGTGACCAAATTGGAGGTGGAAGATATTTATTTTGCTTTGTCGCTGTCTCCCGCGTTAGCGAGGTAGCGCAAGGAACCAGACGAAAGAATGGCCCAACCCACCTACATACACATGTATATACATACACGTCCACACACGCAAATATACATACCAATACATCTCAATGTACACATATATATATACACACACAGACATATACATATATACACATGTACATAATTCATACTGTCTGCCTTTATCTATTCCCATCGCCACCTCGCCACACATGGAATAACAACCCCCTCCCCCCTCATGTGTGAGAGGTAGCGCTAGGAAAAGACAACAAAGGCCCCATTCGTTCACACTCAGTCTCTAGCTGTCATGTAATAATGCACCGAAACCACAGCTCCCTTTCCACATCCAGGCCCCACACAACTTTCCATGGTTTACCCCAGACGCTTCACATGCCCTGGTTCAATCCATTGACAGCGTGTCGACCCCGGTATACCATATCATTCCAATTCACTCTATCCCTTGCACGCCTTTCACCCTCCTGCATGTTCAGGCCCCGATCACTCAAAATCTTTTTCACTCCATCTTTCCACCTCCAATTTGGTCTCCCACTTCTCCTCGTTCCCACCACCTCTGACACATATATCCTCTTGGTCAATCTTTCCTCACTCATTCTCTCCATGTGACCAAGCCATTTCAAAACACCCTCTTCTGCTCTCTCAACCACACTCTTTTTATTTCCACACATCTCTCTTACCCTTACATTACTTACTCGATCAAACCACCTCACACCACATATTGTCCTCAAACATCTCATTTCCAGCATATCCACCCTCCTGCGCACAACTCTATCCATAGCTCATGCCTCGCAACCATACAACATTGCTGGAACCACTATTCCTTCAAACATACCCATTTTTGCTTTCCGAGATAATGTTCTCGACTTCCAAACATTCTTCAAGGCTCCCAGAATTTTCGCCCCCTCCCCCACCCTATGATTCACTTCCGCTTCCATGGTTCCATCCGCTGCCAGATCCACTCCCAGATATCTAAAACACTTTACTTCCTCCAGTTTTTCTCCATTCAAACTTACCTCCCAATTGACTTGACCCTCAACCCTACTGTACCTAATAACCTTGCTCTTATTCACATTTACTCTTAACTTTCCTCTTTCACACACTTTACCAAACTCAGTCACCAGCTTCTGCAGTTTCTCACCTGAATCAGCCACCTGCGCTGTATCATCAGCGAACAACAACTGACTCACTTCCCAAGCTCTCTCATCCACAACAGACTGCATGCTTGCCCCTCTTTCCAAAACTCTTGCATTCACCTCCCTAACAACCCCATCAATAAACAAATTAAACAACCATGGAGACATCACACACCCCTGCCACAAACCTACATTCACTGAGAACCAATCACTTTCCTCTCTTCCTGCACGTACACATGCCTTACATCCTCGATAAAAACTTTTCACTGCTTCTCACAACTTGCCTCCCACACCATATATTCTTAATACCTTCCACAGAGCATCTCTATCAACTCTATCATATGCCTTCTCCTGATCCATAAATGCTACATACAAATCCATTTGCTTTTCTAAGTATTTCTCACATACATTCTTCATAGCAAATACCTGATCCACACATCCTCTACCACTTCTGAAACCACACTGCTCTTCCCCAATCTGATGCTCTATCCCTGGGGATAGGGGAGAAAGAATACTTCCCACGCATTCCTCACGTGTCGTAGAAGGCGACTAAAGGGGACGGGAGCGGGGGGCCAGAAACCCTCCCCTCCTTGTATTTCAACTTTCTAAAAGGGGAAACAGGAGGTGGAAGAGTGAAGTGAAAAAGATTTTGAGCAATCGGAGCCTGAACATTCAGGAGGGTGAGAGGCGTGCAAGGAATAGAGTGAATAGGAACAATGTGGTATACCGGGGTCAACTTGCTGTTAATGGACTGAATGTGAAACGTCTGGGGTAAACCATGGAAAGGTCAGTGGGGCCTGGATGTGGATAATGAGCTGTGGTTTCGGTGCATTACACATGACAGCTAGAGAATGAGCGTTAACGAATGTGGCCTTCATCCATTCACCCCGTCACTCCGCCACACAAGAAATGCCACCCCCCCTCCCATCCCCCGCGTGCGCACAAAGTAGCGCTAGGAAAAGACGACAAAGGCCACATTCGTCCACACTCAGACTCTAGCTGTCGTGTGTAATGCATCGAAACCACAGCTCCTTTTCCACATCCAAGCCCCATAAAACTTTCCATGGTTTACTCCAGACGCTTTACATGCCCTGATTCAATTCATTAACAGCACGTCGACTCCGGTATACCACATCATTCCAATTCACTCTATTCCTTGCACGCCTTTCACCCTCCTGTATATTCAGGCCCCGATCGCTCAATAAGTTTTTCACTCAATCCTTCCAACCTCCAATTTAGTTTCCTACTTCTCCTCGTTCCCTCCACCTCTGACACATATATCTCTTTGTCAATCTTTCCTCATTCATTCTCTCCATGTGACCAAAGCATTTCAATCATCTTCTGCTCTCTCAACCACGCTCTTTTCATTACCATACATCTCTCACCCTTCCTTTACTTACTCGATCAAACCACCTCACACCACATATTGTCCTCAAACATTTCATTTCCACCAAATCCACCCTCCTCCGCACAACCTTATCTATCGCCCATGCCTCACAACCATATAACATTGTTGCGACCACTATTCCTTTGAAAATACCCATTTTTGCTTTCCGAGATAACGTTCTCGCTTTCTGCACATTCTTCAACGCTCCCAGAACCTTCGCCCCCTCACCCACCCTGTGACTCACTTTCGCTTCCATGGTTCCATCCGCTGCCAAATCCACTCCCAGATATCTAAAACGCTTCACTTCCTCCAGTTTTTCTCCATTCAAACTTACCTCCCAATTTACTTGTTCCTCAACCCTACTGTACCTAATAACCTTGCTCTTATTCACATTTACTCTCAGCTTTCTTCTTTCACACACTTTACCAAACTCAGTCACCAACTTCTGCAGTTTCTCACCTGAATCAGCCACCAGCGATGTATCATCAGCGATCAACAACTGACTCACTTCCCAAACCCTCTCATCCACAGACTGCATACTTGCCCCTCTTTCCAAAACTCTTGCATTCACCTCCCTAACAACCCCATCCATAAACAAATTAAACAACCATGGAGACATCATGAACCCCTGCCGCAAACCGACATTCACTGGGAACTAATCACTTTCCTCTTTTCCTACTCGTACACTTGCCTGAGATCCTCGAAAAATGCTTTTCATTGCTTCTAGTAACTTACCTCCCACACCATATACTCTTAACATCTTCCACAGAGCATCTCTATCAGCTCTATCATATGCCTTCTCCAGATCCATTAATGCTACATCCAAATCCTTCTGCTTTTCTAAGTATTTCTCACATACATTCTTCAAAGCAAGCACATGATCCACACATCCTCCACCACTTTTGAAATCACACTGCCCCTCCCCAATCTGATGCTCTGTGCATGCCTTGACCCTCTCAGTTAATGCTCTCCCATATAATTTCCCAGGAATACTCGACAAACTTATACCTCTGTGACTTGAACACTCACCTTTATCCCCTTTGCTTTCGTAAAATGGCACTGTACATGCATTCCGCCAATCCTTAGGCACTTCACCATGAGCCATACATACATTGAATATCCTCACCAACCAGTCAACAACACAGTCACCTCCTTTTTTAATATATTCCACTGCAATACCATCCAAATCTGCTGCCTTGCCGGCTTTCATCTTCTGCAATGTTTTCACTACCTCTTCTCTGTTTACCAAATCATTCTCCCTGACCCCTCTCACTTCGCACACCACCTCGACCAAAACACGCTATATCTCCCATTCTATCATAAACACATTCAACAAACCTTTAAGATACTCACTCCACCTCCCTCTTACTTCACCACTACTTGTTATTACCTCCCCATTGGCCCCCTTCACCGAGGTTCCCATTTGTTCTCTTGTCTTACACACTTTATTTACCTCCTTCCAAAACATCTTTTTATTCTTCCTAAGATTTAATGATACTTTCTCACCCCAACTCTCATTTGCCCTCTTTTTCACCTCTTGCACCTTTCTCTTGACCTCCCGCCTCTTTCTTTTATACATCTCCCAGTCATTTGCATTATTTCCCTGCAAAAATCGTCTAAATGCCTCTCTCTTCTCTTTCACTAATAATCTTACTTCTTCATCCCACCACTCGCTACCCTTTCTAATCTGCCCTCCTCCAACGCTTCTCATGCCACAAACATCCACTACCCTTTCTAATCTGCCCTCCTCCAACGCTTCTCATGCCACAAGCATCTTTTGCGCAAGCCGTCACTGCTTCCCTAAATACATCCCATTCCTCCCCCACTCCCCTTACGTCCTTTGCTCTCACCTTTTTCCATTCTATATTCAGTCTCTCGTGGTACTTCCTCACACGAGTCCCCTTCCCAAGCTCACTTACTCTCACCACTCTCTTCACCCCAACATTCTCTCTTCTTCTCTGAAAACCTCTACAAATCTTCACCCTCGCCTCTCAGCACATTTACATATACATACATACATACATACATACATATATATATATATATATATATATATATATATATATATATATATATATATATATATATATATATATATATATATATTGCAGTTTTCTAATGCGGTCCCTCGTTTTATGTAACACCCGTGAAGGCGCACACACACTAGCAATTTGGGATAGTTACCTGCTGCCGCTGCGGTCAAGAAATCTTGACCCTCAACGAGAGAACCAGACGCAGGTGCTCTTCCTGCTGATGACTTATAACTGCTGGGTCCCAGCTGCTCTCCAATGGTTGGCGGCCTCAATAGACTTCATACTGCGATGGTTACTGACGCTCTTTGTCCGTCTCCTCAGAGATCACATGTCTGTCTGCAGCGGAGGAGTGGTTGAGTAATTCAAGCGCAACGCCTGAGGCTGCGCTAGTTCTCCTGGATCCATTGTGAAACACAGCGGAGTCAAAGAGCAGCTTTGCCGCACCAAATTATCAGGAGAGAAGGATCCAAGCCTACTTGGAGCAGCTGGATCCCAAGAGCGTCCTCACGGGCAACAAGACAAGAATGCTTTGAGGGAAATAAGAAAAATCCTCAACTAAAGCACTGTTGTGTCCCAGCTGACTCCGAGACTTGGCTCGTACTGGGAAACTATTTCAGATTCTTTCATGAGCTGGTAACAAACTCCTATTGACAGCAGATATAGCTAACATGTAAATGCAAAATTCATTCCCAATCTTTCCATAATCGATTTATTATGTCAGTGATAGAGAAAGCAAATCTGCTGATCTACTTACCAGCCTTACCAATCAAAGGACGTCCCTTACCTTACCTACCCACCTACCTACCTACCCTCCTACCTACATACATATATACATACAATTTCCACATAAACTCATGTCTGGACCCGAACCAATGAATATGCAAGCTGGCTGGTCACATGGCTGCTGAATAACCAATAGTGGCGCTTTGTTCAGCCCACTCCTTCCCTCCCACCGTGCCCTCCACAACCGCCTTTATAAACAGTTCCCTCACCAGCACTCTGTGCTCTCACCAACACTCTGTACTCCTCTCACCAGCACTCTGTACTCTCATCAACACTATGTACTCCTCTTACCAGCACTCTGTACTCTCAACAGCACTCTGTGCTCTCACCAACACTCTGTACTCCGCTAACTAGCACTCTGTACTCTCACCAGCACAATGTACTCCTCTCACCAGAACTCTGTACTCTCACCAGCACTCTGTACTCTCACCAGCACTATGTACTCCTCTCACCAGAACTCTGTACTCTCAACAACAAGCTGTACTCTCACCAGCACTCTGCACTCTCATCAGCACTCTGCACTCTCACCAGCACTCTGTACTCCTCTCACCAGAACTCTGTACTCTTACCAGCACTCTGTACTCTCACCAGCACTCTGTACTCTCACCAGCACTCTGTACTCTCACCAGCACTCTGTACTCTCACCAGCACTCTGTACGCTCACCAGCACTCTGTACTCTCACCAGCACTCTGTACTCTCACCAGCACTCTGTACTCTCACCAGCACTCTGTACTCTCACCAGCAGTCTGTACTCTCACCAGCACTCTGTACGCTCACCAGCACTCTGTACTCTCACCAGCACTCTGTACTCTCACCAGCACTCTGTACTCTCACCAGCACTCTGTACTCTCACCAGCACTCTGTACTCCTCTCAGCAGAACTCTATACTCTCAACAGCAAACTGTACTCTCACCAGCACTCTGCACTCTCACCAGCACTCTGTACTCTCACCAGAACACTGTACTCTCACCAGCAAACTGTACTCTCACCAGCAATCTGTACTCTCACCAGCCCTCTGTACTCTCACCAGAACTTTGTAATTTCACCAGCAATTTGTACTCTCACCAGCCCTCTGTACTCTCACCAGCCCTCTTCACTACACTCTCACTATTACCCCTCATCATCAGCAGACTTCATCCTTTACCATCTCAAGTCCCAGCAGAGAGAGAGAGAGAGAGTAACGTAGATACAAAGACCACAAGGACCCAACGTCTCAGCGAGGTGGTTCTGGCCTTAAAACTACTTAAACAAATACAGTCCACTTACAAGCAGAAGAAAAGGATGGCAAAGTAAAAGCTCCCTCACCACCTTCCTCCATTCCCTGTGGCAACACACTGGACGGAATACAGGTAAAGATATACCTTGTAGGATTAATATGACTGAAGAGAAATTTTGTAGGAAACATGATATGCAACCCATTTCAACGACATGCATCCCTTCACCTTTTATCATAGAGACAACAGTAAGAATAAATTTGAGCTCCAGCCTCGCGACTTACTATGTCTATATTACTCCTGATGTAGATTATTGATACATTAATGCCCATTTGTTTCCTTGAAGCAGGCGACACCGGTTAATCAATGATGGTGTTACCAGCATAGCCAGAACGAGATCGGTGGTTGATAAAGTAGCAAGATATACCACTGCGTTATGATGACTGATCGTAAGAATTAATCAGTACCCGAGAGTGACAGATGATGACAAAGGCTATTTTTGAAGGTGTTAACAGTGCTGCTGTGAACATGTTTGGTAGCTTAATCTACGCATCAGTGATGCCGTTGGTAAGAAAATAATTCGTTCAGTCCATATCAACTTGGTCACCTCTAAGTTTTAGTCTATTTTCCCTCGTTGGTAATGCTAGTGCGACTGTAAAGTAATTTTGAATATCGACATTGTTGAGTTCTTTAAATTATTCTAGCATTTTGCAGCGGAGACGCTGCTTCCTTAAAGAGAAGAATTCTTAATTCTCGCAATCTGTCCCCACATGGTTTGTTGCGCGAGGAAGGCATCATTTTGGTTGATCTTCGCTGCACTGCTTCCAATTCAAGAATTATCTTGTTTAAGTGGGGTGGGCGCAAAACTCCACCGCATATTCTAGGTGGTGACTAACTAGATTTAGGTGTAGTGGCAGCATCACATCCTTGCTTACGTACGTAAAGTTTCTGTAAATTAATCCTAACCTCCTATTTGCTTTCTTTGCAGCTTCACTGCACTGCTGGGAGAATTGGAGGTTACTGGAGACAGTGACCCCTGGATCCCTGACAGTAGGGGTGTCCTTTTCTCTTGTGGCCCATCAGTTCATAATCGATTTCTTTTGTTCAGGTTTCCTACTTGTACCAGCTAACATTTACTGACGTTAAATGGCAATTGCCATTTACTATACCATTCATCGACGTTATCTAGATCCTCTTGTAATCTGAGCCTATATTACTCACTCAATATGGCATTGCCGATCCTTGTGTCATCTGCACATCTGGACGCTAAGTAATACAATCCTACATCAATATCGTTAATATAAGTGATGAAAAGTATAGGTGCAAGAACGGACCCTTGGGGACTCCACTAGTAACGGGTGACCACAGTGATGAGTCACTAATCATTACGACTCTCTGCCTCCTATCACGTACCCAGGCTTCTTTATGCATCAACAAAATGTGGAGAATTTTTCGAATGCTTTATGGAAGTCCAGAAATATGATATCTATTGCCTTAGTCTTGTGGTGAATGTTGAAAAAATTACCATAAAATTCCAGGAGGTTTGTAAGGGATGATGTGTGCCTTTTAAAACCATACTGTGTTACTGATCAGACTGTGTTGTTCCAGATAAGCTACGATTTCATCTCGAATAATGGAATCCAGAGGTTGACATATAATCGAATCCAGAGGTTTACATATAATTGATGTGAGACTAATAAGAGGGTAATTATCAGGCAATTCACGGCTTCCCATTCTGAATATAGGTGTGAGGTCTGACAGTTTCCAGTCCTGCGGGACTATTGTATTCTGAAGAAATTTATGGAAATATAGGCCAACGGTTTGGCAATTTCGTGTTTGACGTTTTTGATTACTCGTGGATATAAACGATCATGATCTGGACTTTTATTAGACTTCAACTTATCTATCTGTGTTAAAGCTTCTCTAACTGTCTACCTGTCTCAAAATTCGTGTCACTGCTTTTTTTTTAGAGTAAAATCAGAACTAAATCACTTGTTATGGGTTTTTGCTATGCTTTTATCGTCTGCAATGGTTTCCCCAACCTCGTGTACTATTGGTCCTATCCCACTCCAGATATGTTTCTTATTATTGATATATCTATACAATCTTTTACGATCCCTATGACTACCTCTTGCCATACTCACTTCATACTTTCTTTTGGCTTACTTAATGAGTCTTTTTACGTGCCTTCTAACTGTGTTATATTGCGTTGCGATATGTGGGTCATTGTCTGATTTCTTAAGTTTGTATAGTTTATGTATGCGCCGTACATCTCCTGCGATATCTGGGGAGTGCCATTTAGACCTGTTGGTTTAATTGTTCCTGTCTTCTATAAGAAAGAATGTGTTATGTTGGTGCATGAACTGACTATTGAAGCTTCCCCATAATTCCTCTAGGCATGAACCCATTAGAGAGAGAGAGAGAGAGAGAGAGAGAGAGAGAGAGAGAGAGAGAGAGAGAGAGAGAGAGAGAGAGAGAATATGGATCTCTCTCTCTCTCTCTCTCTCTCTCTCTCTCTCTCTCTCTCTCTCTCTCTCTCTCTCTCGTGTGTGTCAGACGCTCCATATACACAGACAAAAGTCTACATCAAGGCCGGGCTTTCATTGAAATATATAGAGAGGTTGATGAAATGAAAAAAAAAGAGACAAGGGAAATTATTTACAAATTTTGGAGGAGGTGAAACACTTGTCGTCTAAAATATGCCAGGTCGTAGTTATCATGGAAGACATGAGAACGCATAGAGTTCCAAAGCTTCGACGTGTAGGGAAAGAAAAAGTCATCAAAACGGCCCACCCTTGAGTTGCCAACGGCCACACAGTAACCATGTGACGCAGCAGCTTGCCGTGCATTGCGTGGTATAGCTAGCGGTGGGGCACATGAGCATCCAGCTCTCGGGAGCAAAAACCATAGTAATTCCTATAGAAGAGGGAAAGTAAACCAACATTGCGAAGAAGGGCAAGTGAATCATGTTTTTAAAGTTATCCTGGGAGAGGTGATAAGGTCGGGTCGCATTCGAATCAACTCTTTCAAGTAAGAAAGCAGAGCTAAAACCATCCGAGATGTGAGAGCATAGACTTTACGTATAAACAGAACAACTATTGTTGAGAAAAGAAATTCCGGTATGTACACAGAATTCTCAGTTAACTGGAGGCAGACTTAGCTATTTCCTTAATGTGGGGTCTCCAAGATAGCGTGGATATCACAGTAATACCAAGTATGTTCAATAAGTCAAGAGGTGGAATTACAGAGCAGTCGAAGGAGAGAGGAAAGCTGAGGAGAATATTCGATAGAGAGATGGGGAGAAACTGGGTCTGGGAGGCATCAAACTTATCCAGATTTCGTCTACCACCAAACTTATCCAGATTTCTACTACCACCTGAGCCCTCCCTCTCACTAGCAGTAGAGTCAGACAAGAAAGTGTAGTCAGAAGATTGTACCTTAAATTTGCAGTGGCCAATGGAGGGCGCCACATCTTCCTCCCTGAATACTCCTTCTCATACCTATACATTCGGCTGTCCCTCAAAGTGCTTACTCAGAGGCGCTTCCTGTGTGACCGGCAGCGTTGTGTGAGAGAGACAAAGAAAGGAGTGACAGTACCTACCCACCTACGTTCGAGTTCGCTTTATCTTTATTGATATCTCTCGTCATGAGGAAGCCTCGTGATGTATGGTACATTATCATGTTAAGTACACAACACACTCACTGTGAAATGTATCAGTTTTGAAACAAAAAGTATTTCGGCCAAAGAGTTATACGGAACTGCTCACTACCTGTATTTTGTGCACCCATCCTTGATGCTGAGTACCATTCCCAGGATGAAATATTGTTTAGGGGCCATTAAATCCTGTAATTAAGCATTTAAATGATTACACGTTTAAAATAAACTTCATGAAAATTGGCCTCATATATATCTGTTATCTGTTGGCCAGACGAAGCAATGTGATATATTTACATTATTATTTTTTTCAGTAAACAAGACGTCCAGTACGTTATATCTTAATTTTGAAACAAAGTTTCTTGGCCTAAAATCTACTGTGAACTGTAACCTACATTTCTTGTCATTTTCCTTTGTGAAACGTATTTGATTCCAAACCTCTCACTGTTCTCCAAGCCGAATACGATTCTAGTGTTTAAATATTGTTTAGGGGACACTGAATCCTTTAAATGTTTACAAGATTAAAAAGAAAGTTTATGGGAGTTCGCTGTACATATACTTAATATCTGCGGGCCTGAGAAAGCACTGTGATATATGTTACAATCTTATCTTATGTACAGAAGACTTACATTACGTCTGTGACGTGACGTCATGCATCCAAACAACAACAATGATAATTATGATGATAATAATAATGATAAAAGTAATAATGATGATAATGATAATAATACTAATAACAATTATGATAATAATAATAATGATGATGAAAATGATAATGATAATGATGATAATAATAATAGTAATAATAATAATGATAATAATAATAATAATAATAATAATAATAATAATAATAATAATGATAATGATGATAATAATAATAACAATAATAATGATAGCAATAACAATAATAATAATTAATGATAATAATAATAAAGATAATAATAATAATGATAATAATAATAATAACAATAATAATAATAATAATAATAATAATAATAATAATAATAATAATAATAATAATAATAATCTCTGTTCCTTCTTTTGGAAAATTAAAAAAAGAAAAAAACGAGAGGGGAGGATTTCCAGCCCCCGTTCCCTTTTTTTTTTTTTTTTTTTTTTTTAAAGAAGGAACAGAGAAGGGGGCCAGGCGAGGATATTCCCTCAAAGGCCCAGTCCTCTGTTCTTAACGCTACCTCGCTATCGCGGGAAATGGCGAATAGTATGAAAAAAAAAAGAAAATAATAATAATAATAATAATAATAATAATAATAATAATAATAATAATAATAATAATAATAATAATAGTAATAATAATAATAATAACAATAATATTAGTGATGATAAAAAAAAAAAAAAAAAAAAAAAAATATATATATATATATATATATATTTTTAACTTTCTAAAATGGGAAACAGAAGGAGGAGTCACGCGGGGAGTGCTCATACTCCTCGAAGGCTCAGATTGGGGTGCCTAAATGTGTGTGGATGTAACCAAGATGTGAAAAAAGGAGAGATAGGTAGTATGTTTGAGGAAAGGAACCTGGATGTTTTGGCTCTGAGTGAAACGTAGCTCAAGGGTGAAGGGGAAGAGTGGTTTGGAAGTGTCTTGGGAGTAAAGTCAGGGGTTAGTGAGAGGACAAGAGCAAGGGAAGGAGTAGCAGTACTCCTGAAACAGGAGCTGTGGGAGTACGTGATAGAATGTAAGAAAGTAAATTCCCGATTAATATGGGTAAAACTGAAAGTTGATGGAGAGAGATGGGTGATTATTGGTGCATATGCACCTGGGCATGAGAAGAAAGATCATGAGAGGCAAGTGTTTTGGGAGCAGCTGAATGAGTGTGTTAGTGGTTTTGATGCACGAGACCGGGTTATAGTGATGGGTGATTTGAATGCAAAGGTGAGTAATGTGGCAGTTGAGGGAATAATTGGTATACATGGGGTGTTCAGTGTTGTAAATGGAAATGGTGAAGAGCTTGTAGATTTATGTGCTGAAAAAGGACTGATGATTGGGAATACCTGGTTTAAAAAGCGAGATATACATAAGTATACTTATGTAAGTAGGAGAGATGGCCAGAGAGCGTTATTGGATTACGTGTTAATTGACAGGCGTGCGAAAGAGAGACTTTTGGATGTTAATGTGCTGAGAGGTGCAACTGGAGGGATGTCTGATCATTATCTTGTGGAGGCTAAGGTGAAGATTTGTATGGGT
>NC_092241.1:42112296-42152296 GCF_036320965.1 Panulirus ornatus | reverse complement strand
AAGAGGATATATGTGTCAGAGGTGGAGGGAACGAGGAAAAGTGGGCTTGAACATGCAGGAGGGTGAAAGGCGTGTAAGGAATAGAGTGAATTGGAACGATGTGGTATACCGGGATCGACATTCTGTCAATGGAGTGAACTACGACATGTGAAGTGTGTGGGGTAAACCATGGAACGTTTTGTGGGGCCTGGATGTGGAAAGGGAGCTGTGGTTTCGGTGTATTATACATTACAGCTAGAGACTGAGTGTGAACGAATGGGGTATCTATTACATTTCGGTCAGCCATTATACTCCTGGGTGTGCTACTTACAACTCGACGGGATATTCATCCCTGGGACGATGTAATTGCCTTTGGGAGTGCTGATTACTCCAATTCATGCTTAATACCCTTGTGCGTGTTAATTACTTATGAGTGTGCTAAATGCCGAGAGGCAATTAGCAAATGTACACTGTGTATGTGAATGAACCCTAGCAGGGTACTAATCATCCATGGATGTCCTAATCATCCCAGCGAACTAATTACCTCTGGGCATTCTAGTCAAACCTCGGCGTGATAATTACACTCAGCCGTTCGAATTATCCTAAGCATACTACCTACTCATAGGAGTAGTAATTAAGAACAGACGTGCTAATTACCTCTCGATGTTTTAATCATCCCAAGGAGTGCCAATTACCGCTATGATTACTAAACATCTTTGGTTGTAATAAATACCTATGGAGCCCTAATTAACTCACAGCGTTATAACTGCCTTTATCTCTGGGTGTGCTTATGACCAATGGGCGTGGTAACTTCCTCAGCGAGGTAATTACTTCTGGGTGCACTAATAACCTCTGGGCATGTTGAATACCCTTGAGCACCATAATTACCCTTGGGCGTGCCATCTACCCTTGGGCATACTAATTACCTCAATTAATGCATGGCTGTTGCAATTCAACCCAGTCAAATGCAGGGAGGGTGGAACACAGCGAAAGGATGTGTGGATATATGTACTACAGAGCAAGGTATGCGCTGCAGGAATGTGTGTGTGTGTGGGAGGGACGTGGGAGCTGGTGTTCCTCACCTGTGAGCAGATTCCCACCTTAGAGGATTAGTGAAGGAGACACACCGTCTCCTGGCAGATATTGGAAACATTCAGTCACATGGATAAGAAAGAATTCAGTAAGTTGCTCACATCCTACAATAAGGCAAAACTAGAATATGCTTCACAAGTTTGGTCACAGAGAACTAAGAGAGAGATTTAAAGGAGGGCAACAAAGAGGGAACCAGAATTAAGGAAACCATGTTACATAATCTGGTTTGAGGCCTAAGAGTTGTCCACCATGGAAGAAAGAAAAGTAAATGTTGACTTGAATCAACCTTTAAGATTCTAACCCAGTTTGATAACGTCAACAGTGAGTAGTTCTTCCATATATGCAAAGATAGACCAACCACAACATGACACGAAGCAAGACCAACCCGAACATGACATGAGGCAAGATCAACCACAACATGACATGAGGCAAGACCAACCACAACATGACATGAGGCAAGACCAACCACAACATGAGGCTAGACCAACCACAACAAGACATAAGGCAAGAGCAAACACAACATGACATGAGGCAAGACCAACCACAACATGACAAGAGGAAACACCATCCAGAACATGACATGAGGCAAGAGCAACCACAACATGACATGAAGCACGACCAATCAAAACATAACATGAGGCAAGACCAACCAGAACATGACATGAGGCAAGACCAACCACAACATGACATGAGGCAAGACCAACCACAACATGAGGCAAGACCAACCACAACATGACATGAGGCAAGACCAACCACAACATGAGGCAAGACCAACCACAACATGACATGAGGCAAGACTAATCAGAACATGACATGAAGCAAGACCAACAACAACATGACATGAGGCAAAACCAACCACAACATGACATATGGCAAGACCAACCACAACATGACACGAGGCAAGACCAACCACAACATGACATGAGGCTAGAGCAACCACAACATGACATTAGGCAAGACCAACCAGAACATGACAGGAGGCAAGACCAGCCACAACATGACATGAGGCAAGACCAACCACAACATGACATGAGGCAAGACCAACCACAACATGACATGAGGCAAGACCAACCAGAACATGACATGAGGCAAGAGCAACCACAACATGACATGAGGCAAGACCAACCACAACATGAAATGAGCCAAGACCAACCACAACATGACATGAGGAAAGACTAACCACAACATGACATGAGGCAAGACCAACCACAACATTACATGAAGCAAGACCAACCAGAACATGACATGAGGCTAGACCAACCACATGACATGAGGCAAGACCAACCACGACATAACATGAGGCAAGACCAACAGCAACATGACATGAGGCAAAACCAGCCAGGACATGACATGAGGCAAGACCAACCACAACATGACATGAGGCAAGACCAACCACAACATGACATGAGCCAAGACCAACCAGAACATGACATGAGGCAAGACCAACCAGAATATGACATGAGGCAAGACCAACCAGAACATGACATGAGGCAAGACCAACCACAACATGACATGAGGCAAGACCAACCACAACATGACATGAGGCAAGACCAACCACAACATGACATGAGGCCCACAAGACCAACCACAACGTGACATGAGGCCAAGACCAACCACAACGTGCATGAGGCAAGACCCCAACCCAACAATGACCTGATGGCAAGAGCAACCACAACATGACATGAGGCAGGACCAACCACAACATGAAATGTGGCTAGACCAACCACAACATGACATGAGGCAAGACCAACCACAACATGACATGAGGCAAGGTCAACCACAACATGACATGAGGCAAGACCAACCACAACATGACATGAGGCGAGTCCAACCAGAACATGACATGAGGCAAGACCAACCACAACATGACATGAGGTAAGACGAACCACCACATGACGTGAGGCAAGACCAACCACAACATGACATGAGGCAAGACCAACCACTACATGACAAAAGGCCAGACCAACCACAACAGTGCATGAGGCAAGACCAATCACAACATGACATGAGGCAAGACCAACCAGAAAATGACATGACGCAAGACCAACCACAACATGACATGAGGCAAGACCAACCACAACATGACATGAGGCAAGACCAACCACAACATGACATGAGGCAAGACCAACCACAACATTACATGAGGCAAGACCAACCAGAACATGACATGAGGCAAGACCAACCACAACATTACATGAGGCAAGACTAACCACAACATGACATGAGGCAAGACCAACCACAACATGACATGAGGCAAGACCAACCACAACATGACGAGGCAAGATCAACCACAACATTACATGAGGCAAGACCAACCACAACATTACATGAGGAAAGACTAACCACAACATGACATGAGGCAAGACCAACCACAACATGACATGAGGCAAGACCAACCACAACATTACATGAGGCAAGACTAACCACAACATTACATGAGGCAAGACCAACCACAACATGACATGAGGCAAGACCAACCACAACATTACATGAGGCAAGACTAACCACACCATGACATGAGGCAAGACCAACAACAACATTACATGAGGCAAGACCAACCACAACATGATATGAGGCAAGACCAACCACAACATGACATGAGGCAAGACCAACCACAACATTACATGAGGCAAGACTAACCACAACATTACATGAGGCAAGACCAACAACAACATTACATGAGGCAAGACTAACCACAACATGACATGAGGCAAGACCAACCACAACATGACATGAGGCAAGACCAACCACACCATGACATGAGGCAAGACTAACCACAACATTACATGAGGCAAGAAACATGTCAGACAAGACGTAAAGAAGTAATTCTACGCGTCGTGGATGAATGGAAGGATGTGAATGATGAAACTGTGTATGTGGTCAACATGAAGAAATCGAGAGGGTTGTATGGTGGTAGAAAAGGTTCAGAAAATGGGGACCCACGAGTGTAGAACTCTCTCTCCTTACAGCACAAATACGCAGTTCCGAAATATAAACACACACACACACACACACACACACACACACTCACACAATCACACAAAATTTCAGCCATGAATATATCACATTTAAAATATAATGAGTCTCCATTAAGAAAATATAACACATAAAATCATGATATACCAAAGACGTTACAACAAGAAAAGAGTGAGATGATATTGTGATGACGTCTGTCCGGACATGACTGTCAGCGGCCGCCATGACCCACACGCGAAAAGTTCATGGCAAAATTTTGGCTAATGAGGGCCAGACCGCTGGGCCTGGCGAGGTGCTCCCATGGGAGAGACCTGAGAAGGTAAGGGGAAGGGGGCATCTGGACCTGAGGGGAGGTAGCCAAGGGGGAAGGAGCAGGAGGAGGGGAGTAGCAGGAAGGAGAGGGAGAAGAAAAGATTGGGAGGATTAGGAGGGTGGTTAGGGGGGGGGGGGGAAGGCCGGCGCTCCGGTGTAGTGAGCCGTCATGCAACGAGGGAAGGAGGGTTCGAACCCAAGGTCATGTAATGGGATGGCTGGAAGGATGATGGTCAGTGTGGTGTTTATTACCCTCGCTCCACACACTGGACCTGCAGGACGCCAGACACGTGCTTATAAATACCAGCAGAAAACATCATGAGAAAATTCTCACGAGTGTAAATATACCAAACTGACATATGTAAACATAAACATACATATAGTTCACGAGTAGACGCAAATAGTTGACTGAAGATAGAATATTACTTATAAGTTTCAAGACTTGCCGTATATATATATATATATATATATATATATATATATATATATATATATATATATATATATATATATATATATATATTCCTATGAGTCCACGGGGAAAATGAAACACGAAAAGTTCCCAAGTGCAATTTCGTGTAATAATCATCATCATATGTTTACCAAATGGCGTCCTAGCTTCGTCTCTTCGATGTATATCAACTGACTGTTATATTTCTCTCTTGTGTCTCCCCTGATGATGTGATTATTACACGAAAGTGCACTTGGGAACTTTTCGTGTTTCATTTTCCCCGTGGACTCATAGGAATATCTTGATCACGCGCAAAATTGTGATCCTTTCCAATATATATATATATATATATATATATATATATATATATATATATATATATATATATATATATATATAATATATATATATATATATATATATATATATATATATATATATATATATATATATATATATATTCCCTGCATGTCGTAGAAGGCTACTAAAAGGGAGGGGAGCGGGGGGCTGGAAATCCTCCCCTCTTCTCTTTTTTTTTTTAATTTTCTAAAAGAAGGAACAGAGAAGGGGGCCAGGTGAGGATATTCCCTCAAAGGCCCAGTCGTCTGTTCTTAACGCTACCACGGTAATGCGGGAAATGGCGAATAGTCTGAAAGAAAAGATATATATATATATATATATATATATATATATATATATATATATATATATATATATATATATATATATATATATATATATATTGTGTGTGTGTGTGTATGTGTGTGTAATTTCCTTTTTGTATCGTACGTGATGGAGTTCTTCACTGATGGGGATGCACCTCCTAAACTTTCCTTCCAGTCCAACAATTCGTTTAACTCTTCTGTGTTGTCAGACGTTATAATGTCATCACTCAGTTCATCAGTCATCCACATCCCTCATACTGGACAGTTCATATCAGCATCTATCTTTTATATAGCAACTCCCTTGCGTAATTCCTTGCTTTGATCTGAGGATTTTCTACCATTACATCTCTCAAAAACTGTTTGCTGTTCGCGTCGTCAAACTTGCATAAATAACTCAAGGAACCGATCAAGCCACCCGTAACTCAGCTATCTTCATGGTGAGCAAATGCACTCTTTTAAACCTCCCACTATGGCTTAGCTTTCTCAGATATGGACTATCGTTGTTGTCCTCCTCTGCTGAACCTTCTAAATTAAGGTAAAATCTTTGTCTGCCTCCTGTGGGCGTGATGCCTGGAACCATCTTGCACCCTCCGTGACTGTAGGCTGTAGACACCAGCCGACCATGCACCAGGATCCATCTTACACCCTCACGTGGTGCAGCAGGTACCCTCCCGTGGTGCAGCAGGTACCCTCCCGTGGTGCAGCAGGTACCCTCCCGTGGTGCAGCAGGTACCCTCCCGTGGTGCAGCAGGTACCCTCACGTGGTGCAGCAGGTACCCTCCCGTGGTGCAGCAGGTACCCTCCCGTGGTGCAGCAGGTTACAGACAGACACCAGCGTCTTACACCACCATCTGTTTCAGTATTACGGGTCTTATTTTGTGTCCCATTTAAACAAAGGCAACCAGACGAGACTTATTATCTTTTCCTTTCATACACCATACATCTATTATCCTCATCGTTGGCGTGTCTATTGTCTGCATGTAATTTTTTCCAACCCTTCTTCATTCTCCCAATCTTTTTGTTCAAGGCCTGGCGTCGGTGGGGACCTCTGTCCGTAGCCAGACGTTTTGTCCACAACGAAGAAAAAGAATCTCGTTAGCGGCAGCAGCAGACAGTAACTGAAGCATGGCAGACCTTCATACAGTAAAGAAGGTCCTTTCGTGAAAGACACATAGACAGAACCTTCCACGAGACGAGTGGAACCTGAGGCTCGACAGTTTAAGTATGTACGGTCCGCTCCATGATGGAGGGAAGATGGCGTCTGATGAGATAAAAGAAAAAAGCTTTTGGTATGCCAAAGAGCGCGGCGTCGGCCCAGAAGACAATAAAGTGAGAGCCTCTGGCCACACATCCGTGAGGTCCAGTGTAACAATGAGCTCCACACACACACGCCCGACCATCAAGGCCAGAATTTTATCTTTACATTCAGACTGTCGAGTGAGGGGAAGGTGTACCACCGGCCTCCTGCCTCCCTTCCCTCTCCCCTCTCCACGCCCTTGTGGGCGGGGGAGAGCTTGAGGTGCTTAGGCGGCTTGAGGACCATGGCTGGACGTGGTGGGGTGCTGAGGGGAAGTTGGGTGGGAAGTGAGTTGGCGTGGGTACTGGGTAGAGTAGGGCGGAAAGGAACCTGCCGGCCGCCGAAACAGCTCGTCTGCCTTGGAAACGTGAGGTGGTGAGACAGGTCGACTGGGTGACGTGAGGAACAGAGGGAGGAAGCCCTGGATGGATGAGTCGGGGGTGTTAACCTAGGGTGGGTGTCTGGGGGGTTAACCTAGGGATAGGGTGAGTCTGGGGTCATCCTGAGGTGGGTGAGTCTCCTGGCCGATGATGATGGAGGCTGGAAGTTCTTGCTGTTCATCACCCAGTAATAACATCCCACAAAAGTTCTAGACCAGAACGCACAGCTGTGTCTACAACAGGTCCTTGTAGACTCTGCTAACCAAGTTCTCCTCCTGCTTATAGTTCTGTGTATCAGTAATCATAACTAGATGATGAACGGCGATGCTTTTCTGAAGGATCTCTGCATCATTGACGATTTGGTTAGCCCGTTCATTCAGACGAGTAACTTCACCGTAATGAATTCGAATAAAGACAGTGTTATATCTAATCTCAGCTAAATCATAACACTTGTCATCTTTTACCAGCTGTTGCGTTCTACCATCTGTTCTAGTTATTTCACTGACAGGTTTACGTTATAACTTAGTCACTGTCACGTATGTGACAATGAAGAGAAACCTGGAGACATGATCCTGGTCTGGCCATCTGGGCTGCGACCACCACCACCACCACCACTACCGCCATGGTCACCGAGGCGTCGCCTGCTGCCTGGTGGAGGCAGCACCTGAGGTACCAGGGAAGGAGGGCCGACCACCACTGGGAAGTGACGGAAGAACAAGACAGTCACGCCACCAAAACAATACCGTCACGCCACTACGACAGAACCATCACACTACCAAGACAAGATTGTCTAACCATCAAGAAAACTGTTACTACACAAGACAAGGTTATAAGACAGCAGTGGTACACACTGCAGTAGTGCACACAGTAGGAGTAGTACACACAACAGTGGTACACATATCGTGGTACACACAACAGAGGTACACACAGCAGTAGTGCACATAGTAGTGGTATACAAAGGAGTAGTACACACAGCAGTGGTACACACATCGTGGTACACACAGCAGTGGTACACACAGCAGTAGTGCACACAGTAGTGGTATACAAAGGAGTAGTACACACAGCAGTGGTACACATATCGTGATACACACAGCAGTGGTATACAAAAGAGAGAGACGAGGCATGTGGTGTGTCCCAGCGGTAGCTGTCTTTCCTGCAGTGGGGTCAGCACAGCATGACTATGTCATTACCTGGGTCCTGTAATTGTCCAGCGTCCTCTCTCTCTCTCCCCTGAACATTGTCATGGGGAGGGTTGGAGGTGGGCGGGGCAGACGAGGCGGTCCGGGAGTCGGGGGGGGGGGGGGGGTATCCAGGGTGGGAGGGGCTAGTCGGGGGAGGGAGGAGGAATCCAGAGGGTGGGAGGGGCTGGTCTGGGAGGGACAGCATAATAATGATAATAATTGATAATGGATAACGTTGTATTGAATTAACTTTAGCCAGAGGCTGAAAATATACAGGAAAAATACATAGAACAATGAACAGGAAGGCCATATAAAGGGGATGTCGATTATGTAGTCCTGACACATACACAAAGGCGGAGGTTCATATATAACCTACTAATTACTGAAGAGTTTCAAAATAGTCACAGTGGGGCAGTTCCATAGGCAGTCTACACGAGACAATATGCGCTCGATGCGGTTGTGGTGTCTAACTGCAACCAGGGTACTAGTGATCTCAAACGACGGGAGGTGGAGGTGGCGGGAGTAGTGCACTACCGTTAAATGAGGTTCAGGTGATGGTGAGGGAGAGTGGGAGGGCCAGTGTCTTTTGACAGTTGGGATTAAAGGGACAGAGGATAGTACTACATGCGCTCCCCTACGCCTGAACCAGTAGTACCTGTGTTGTGGTGGATGAGGAGGAAGACCAGGCGGGGGTACAGGTGAGTAAGGGAAGAAGGAATGTTGTGTTGATATTTCTGAGTTTAGGTGCCGGGTGTTCAAGTGTCCTGAGTTGAAGAAGAATGTAGTAGAGACGATAGCTGGAGGCTCTGATGATGATGTTGATGTGTTCCTGCCTGTAAATCACAGCGACATTGAGAAGCTTGGTGGACTGCAGGACCTGAAGCATTGTGAGATAACACGGGATGGGATGCCGTTGACAGCGAGCTTGATGCGCGTAAGCTGCATCTTGATTTGTTTCATGATGACATGGTTGGCGGTGCTCCACTCCTGGAGGCTTCTGAGGGTGCTCTGAAGGGCGCTGTACTCAGGAAAGCAATTGTCAACGCTTACCGAACAGATGCGTCCATCAAGGTATCAGTGATGAGGAAGAGATAGCCACGGCCGGAAGGTAGAGGTGTCAGCTCTCAGAAATTACAGCCTGATGACGCTCACCGAAGACTGCAAGCCGAGAGTTGAAAACAATTTCCCGCGCATCTGCGTTGATGGTTTTATTAAAGATTATATTGTTGTTGACTACACAGAAAGCCTCAATTAGAGCCAGAGAGGTCTCGAGGTTCTCTAACTTGTGACTTATAAAGTCGAGGAAGCTAACGAGGCGGAGTGTGACTGTCAAAGGTCTATGGTATTTGCAATGTCTGAACAAGTCCTAAAGAGACGGTTGGGGATCACGATGATGACAATGGGTCATGAATGAGAGACTGGTCATCTTCACCAGGTCAACAAGACAACTGCTGTAGAGAAGCGTTCATGACGGAGCAGAGGGAGGGGCCTCACTAGTTCCGAAGAGAAGACTTTGCAGAGTTTTGTAGGTAGGCTAATGATAAGTGTAGCGATGGCTATTCTCTAAGGCTGCTTAACTATTTGGTGACCAAATTCAAGCACTGATTGAGGCGTTGTTGGGGCTGGAAGGTAAGATGGACCACAGGTGGTGTCAAAGAGCGGACTATGGTCGGTAGCAAAGTAATTGTTCATCAGTTCAGCTGCTTCACCCTTGATGAGGTAATTAATGTAAGGAGAGGTGGGAGTCTGTTTGCTGACACTGCTCCCTCATTTCTGCCTACCACTGACTCATGGTATGTTTCAGGTGCTGTATCTCTGTAGGGTAATAATCATTGCACGCGAAGCATATTTCACAAAGTCCTTGGTTACGGAAGGCCTCGTGCAGGTTAACATTACTCTGGCAGAAGCAATAGTGACATTGCTGCATTGGTCTATTAGTTTGGAGTTGATCTAGAGTATGTGAGTGATCTCCGGAGATATACTGGTGGTGGTTGGCTTCCGTGGTGATGATGATGACGTAAATCTTCCATCTATTTTGAATGTCAGCGTTCAACGTTGATAAGGGCGGGGTCGGAGGGGGGAGCTGCGGGAGTATGGGGTCGGCTGTGGGACACAGTGGGAGGGGCAGAGCTGGTGGGAGGGTGAGGTGTAGGCGGCGAGAGGGACAGGACAGGAAGTACAGGGGAGTAGACTAGGGGGTAAGGTTATCTGTGGGAGGACAGTCAGAGTACCCAGCTGTGAGAGGACAGTAAAAGTACCCAGCTGTCGGGGACATTAAGACTACCCAGTTGAGGGGGGACAGTTACAGTACCCAGCTGTGGGAGGACAGTTAGAGTACCCACCTGTGGGATGAAAGTAACAGTACCCAGTTGTAGGGAGACAGTAAAAGTATCCAGCTGTGGGGGGACAGTTAAGAATACCCAGCTGTGGGAGGACAGTAAGAGTATCCAGCTGTGGGGGACAGTATGAGTCTCTTGCCCAGCTGTGGGAGGACAGTGAGGGGTATCCAGCTGTGGGGGGGGACAGTAAGAGTACCCAGCTGTGGGGGAAGAGTAAGAGTACCCAGCTGTGGGAGGACAGCAAGAGTACCCAGCTGTGGGGGGACAGTCAGAATACCCAGTTGCGGGAGGA
The DNA here is from genome assembly GCF_036320965.1 of Panulirus ornatus. Taxonomy (NCBI): domain Eukaryota; kingdom Metazoa; phylum Arthropoda; class Malacostraca; order Decapoda; family Palinuridae; genus Panulirus; species Panulirus ornatus. The sequence goes on along the minus strand of NC_092241.1, from coordinate 42,141,332 downwards.
CAGTCAGAATACCCAGCTGTGGGAGGACAGTCTGAGTACCTAGCTGTGGGTGGACAGTAAGAGTACCCACCTGAGGATGAACAGTAAGAGTACCCAGCTGTGGGAGGACAGTCAACAGTACCCAGCTGTAGGAGAACAGTAAGTGTACGCAACTGTGGAAGGACAGTACGAGTACCCAGCTGTGGGGGGACAGTAAGAGTACCCAGCTGTGGGAGGAAAGTAAGAGTAAGAGTACCCAGCTGTGAGGGAACAGTCAGAGTACTCAGCTGCGGGAGGACAGTCAGAGTACCCAGCTGTGGGAGGACAGTCTGAGTACCTAGCTGTGGGAGGACAGTAATAGTACCCAGCTGTGGATGGACAATGAAAGTACCCACCTGTGGGAGGACAGTCAACAGTACCCAGCTGTAGGAGAACAGTAAGAGTACCCAGCTGTGGGAGGACAGTAAGAGTACCCAGCTGTGGGAGGACAGTCAACCTTACCCAGCTATGGGAGGACAGTCAAGAGCACCCAGCTGTGGGGGACAGCAATAGTACCCAGCTGTGGGAGGACAGTAAGAGTACCCAGCTGTGGAGGGACATTAAGAGTACACAGCTGTGGGGGGGACAGTATGAGTACCCAGCTGGGGGGGGGGCAGTAAGAGTACCCAGCTGTGGAGGGACAGTAAGAGTACCCAGCTGTGGGGGGGGGGGGGACAGTAACAGTACCCAGACGTGGGGGGACAGTAAGAGTACCCAGCTGTGGGGGGACAGTAAGAGTACCCAGAGGTTCTAATCTTAACAGCATTGAAGACAGGAGAGAAAACAATCCACATCCCCATCCATAAGTCCATCAAGCACGGAAGCTGGCAGGAAGAGGGCTGAGCAGGATTACCATTCAGCCTGCAAAGGATACAACGCCATGAATAATTCTACAGGAAGATGTTAATGGAAGAATTTCTCCCGTTAGATAACGCAGTGAAACTCTCCAGGGAGGCGGTTCGAATATCATGTGAGTCAACATGAACGGGAAAATATATATACCAGACCAGCCACCACCAAAGCTGAGAAAAACAAAGAACAGTTGATCTGAGAAACATGTCTGCCCTTCACAACTTGAAAAACAATAAGGACATATTACTACACCAGACATATCTAACTCTATTGTTATTCTTGATAAAAATGCCTACAATTAGAAACTGACATTCTTAACGAGTTGTGAAAGCACATATACGGAACCTCGTATGGATCTCGCTGCCTCAACCAGCAAACATGTCAACCCAACAATGAAACTATGGTTGAATAACAAACTTGAACTCAGAAAATCATCCTCATCTGTCAGTCTTGGATTACCGTACATGTATGGCTTAGTGAAAACCCATACAACGAGGTACTTAGCTCTGTTGGTGTAGTTAATTATAAAATGCCTAAACGGCTTAGCATATTATTAACTCCTTCAGTCGTTACCATTTGAAAATCGCATGTACAAAACACTGAGGACTTGATAACCCATCTTAAAGACCATAATGATCCTTGTTCAATTTCGATTTTAATTCTATTTTCACAAAAGTTCCAGTACATGATTGGTTAAATTATATTGAGGGTGAGCTATATCAATTAGAGCTTCTGATTATTTATAGTCTATTTCTTAGACACAGAATTTTGTATAATGGACAATGTTTTCATAATCAATGGAAAATCTTACAAACAAATATTTGGATGTACAATGAGGAATTGCCTCACCAATTATTTCAAATTCATATATGGAATTCTTTGAGAATAGGCGCGTTCCTCAAATCTGCACCTTCACCACACCATGACACAGGCGCGTTCCTCAAATCTGCACCTTCACCACACCATGATACAGGCGCGTTCCTCAAATCTGCACCTTCACTACACCATGACGCAGGCTCGTTCCTCAAATCTGCACCTTCACTACACCATGACACAGACTCGTTCCTCAAATCTGCACCTTCACTACACCATGACACAGGCTCGTTCCTCAAATCCGCACCTTCACTACACCATGACACAGGCTCGTTCCTCAAATCTGCACCTTCACTACACCATGACACAGACTCGTTCCTCAAATCTGTACCTTCACTAAACCATGACACAGACTCGTTCCTCAAATCTGTACCTTCACTACACCATGACACAGACTCGTTCCTCAAATCTGTACCTTCACTACACCATGACACAGACTCGTTCCTCAAATCTGTACCTTCACTACACCATGACACAGACATGTCGATGATGATATACCTAGGATGTCTATGGCCTCCCAGTGAGGATCCTAGGATCTTCTTTTTTTAAGAAAACTTAATAACTTAGTTCTTCTATAAATTTCAATATGGAAGAGGAAGTTAGTAATTCATTACACTTTCTAGACACCGTAATGATAAGATCAGATACGGGTCTTAAGTCCAAAGTTTATGGAAAACTTCCCCAAGTTGATGCATACATTCATAATTTTTCCAACCATCACGACGCTCTCAGAAGTTCCACTTTTACGGTTAGGTTTCTTTGGGTCTTTAGAATTTGCGATCCTGAATTCATAAAGGAAGAAATTGATCATATTTATGATAATGCTAGAAAACTTAGCTATCCTGAGAAGGTTATTGACAAATGCATATCATAAGCAAGGAAGACCTGCTATTGTGATGTGAAGGAAGACAAATTTGACCAAAAAACTTTTGGGTCTACCCTGTTATAAGGAACTTTAACCTTTTACTAGTATTCTGAAATCCCTTAACATCAATGTTTTTCTCAAATATGAAAATGAAATACAGAATTTAAAGAATAGACCATCAACTGATGAAATATCAGGTGTCTACTCTATCCATGTAAAGTCTGTAATATGTACAATGGCCAAATGGGTATATATATAAGGAATCAAACGCAATATTAAAACATACATAAGATTATTTGCATCCAGTGAACTTGGGGGAATCAAAAATGGTATTCCCTTAAGTATCACTTATAGAAAGGCGAATTTTTGACTCCTCTCTTATCAAGGTTAACAACACCATAAACATAAACGAAGGAATGTATAAATTAGATAATATCTTAATGAAATCCCTGTTGAAATGTGGCAAAATTAAGAAAGCAGCATCTGACCTGACGTCCTTGTCCAGGTAGAGGGACGGGTCACTTTACCGTCCTGGTCCACCTTTCCATGTTCCTCAGATCAACTGTTCCTTGTGTCCTCAGCTGAAGTGGTGGCTGTTTTGCTATATATATATATATATATATATATATATATATATATATATATATATATATATATATATATATATATATATATATATATTGTTTATCATACTTAGTCGCTGTCTCCCGCGTTAGCGAGGTAGCGCAAGGAAACAGATGAAAGAATGGCCCAACCCACCCAAATACACATATATATACATAAACACCCACACACACATTTATACATACCTATACATTTCAACGTATACATATACATACACAGACCTATACATATACATACACAGACATATACATATATACACATGTGCATATTCATACTTGCTGCCCTTATCAATTACCGTCGCCATCCAGCCACACACGAAGAATAGCACCCCGAACAACCACGCGCGCGCACTAGGAAAATACAACAAAGACCACATTTCGTTCATACTCAGTCTCTAGCTGTCATGTGTAATGCATCGAAACTACAGCTATCTGTCAACATCCAGGCTCCACAGAACTTTCCATGGTTTACCCCAGACGCTTCACATGCCCTGGTTCAATCCACTTACAGTACATCGACCCCTGTATACAACATCGTTCCAATTCACTCTATTCCTTGCACGCCTTTCACCCTCCTGTATGTTCAGGCCCCGATCGCTCAAAATCTTTTTCACTCCATCTTTCCACCTCCAATTTGGTCTCCCACTTCTCCTAGTTCCCTCCACCTCTGACGCATATATCCTCTTGGTCAATCTTTCTTCACGCATTCTCTCCATGTGACCAAACCATTTCAAAACACCCTCTTCTGCTCTCTCAACCGCACTCTTTATATCATCACACATCTTACCCTTTCATTACTTACTCGATCAAAACTACCTCACACCACATATTGTCCTCAAACGTCTCATTTCCAACACATCCACCCTCCTCCGCACAACCCTATCTATAGCCCACGCTTCGCGACCATATAACGTTGTTGGAACCAATATTCCAACAAACATATCCATTTTTGCTCTCCGAAATAACGCTCTCGCCTTCCACACATTCTTCAACGCTCCCAGAACTTTCGCCCTCTTCCCCTACCCTGTGACTCACTTCCGCTTCCATGGTTCCAACCGCAGTTAAATCCACTCCCAGATATCTAAAATACTTCACTTCCTCTAGCTTTTCTCCATTCAAACTTACCTCCCGATTGACTTGTCCCTCAACCCTACAGTACCTAATAACCTTGCTCTTATTCACATTTACTCTCAGCTTTCTTCTTTCACACACTTTACCAAACTCAGTCTCCAGCTTCTGCAGTTTTTCACCCGAATCAGCCACAAGCGCTGTATCATCAGCTGACAACAATTGACTCACTTTCCAAGCCCTCTCATGCACAACAGACTGCATACTTGCCTCTCTCTCTCTCTCTCTCTCTCTCTCTCTCTCTCTCTCTCTCTCTCTCTCTCTCTCTCTCTCTCTCTCTCTCCAAAACTCTTGCATTCACCTCCCTAACAACCCCATCCATAAACAAATTAAACAACCATGGAGACATCACGCACCCCTGCCGCAAACCGACATTCACTGGGAACCAATTACTTTCATCTCTTCCTACTCGTACACGTGCCTTACATCCTCAATAAAAACTTTTCACTGCTTCTAGCAACTTACCTCCCACACCATATACTTTTGATACCTTCCACAGAGCACCTCTATCAACTCTATTATATGCCCTCTCCAGATCCATAAATGCTACATACAAATCCATGGCTTGCGAAAAAGATGCCTGTGGCATGAGAAAGGTGGAAGGTGGGCAGAATGGAAAGGGTTTGGGGTGGTGGGATGAAGAAGTAAGATTGTTAGTGAAAGAGAAGAGAGAGGTCAAGAGAAAAGTGCAAGAGGTGAAAAAGGGCAAATGAGAGTTGGGGCGAGAGAGTATCATTAAATTTTAGGGAGAATAAAAAGATGATTTGGAACGAGGTAAATAAAGTGCGTAAGACAAGAGAACAAATGGGAAAATCGGTTAAATGGGGATGTAATAAGAAGTAGTGGTAGAGTGAGAAGGAGACGGAGTGAGTATTTTGAAGGTTTGTTTAATGCGTTTGATGATAGACTGGAAGATATAGGGTGTTTTGTTCGAGGTGCTGTGCAAAATGAGAGGGTCAGGGAGAATGGTTTAGTAAACAGAGAAGAGGTAGTGAAAGCTTTGCAGAAGATAAAAGCCGGCAAGGCGGCGGGTTTGGATGGTACTGCAGTGGAATTTATCAAAAAGGGGGGTAACTGTATTGTTGACTGGTTGGTGAGGATATTCAATGTATGTATGGATAATGGTGGAGTGTCTGAGGATTGGCGGAATGAATGCATAATGCCATTGTACAAAAGGGGATAAAGGTGAGTGTTCAAATTACAGAGGCATACGTCTGATGAGTATTCCTGGGAAACTGTATGGGAGGTTATTGATTGAGAGGGTGAAGGTATGTACAGAGCATCAGACTGGGAAAGAAAAGTGTGGTTTTAGAAGTGGTAAGGGATGTGTACATCAGGTGTTTACTATGAAGAGTGTGTGTGAGAAAAACTTGAAAAAACAGATGGATTTGTATGAAGCACTTATGGATCTGGAGAAGGCATAAGCTTGGGTTGAAAGAGATGCTTTGTGGAATGTCTTAACAGTATATAGCGTGGGAGGTAAGTTGCTAGAAGCAGTGGAAAGTTTTTACCAAGGATGTAAGGCATGTGTATGACTGAATTACTGGTTCCCAGTAAATGTCGGTCCACGTCAGGGGTGTGTGATGTCCCCATGATTGTTTAATTTGTTTATGGATACGGTTGTTCACTGTAATGGCTGATTAGAGTGAGAAACTGCAGAGGTTGGTGACTGAGCTTGGAAAAGAGTGTGAAAGGAGAAAGTTGAGAGTAAATGTGAATAAAAGCAAAGTTATTAGGTTTAGTATGGTGGAGGGACAAGTTAAATGGGATGTAAGTTTGAATTGAGAAAAATTGGAGGAAGTGAAGTTGGAGGAAGTGAAGTGTTTTAGATATCTAGGAGTTTACTTGGCAGCGACTGAAACCATGTAAGCGGAAGTGAGTCACTGGGTGGGGGAGGGGGCGAAGGTTCTGGGGACGATGAAGAATGTGTGGAAGGAATAGTGGTTCCAGCAATGTTATTTGGTTGCGAAGCATGGGCTATAGATAGGGTTGTACGGAAGAGGGATAGATGTGATGGAAGTGAAATGTTTGAGTACAATATGTGGTGTGAGGTGGTTTGATCAAGTAAGTTATGAAAGGGAAAGACTTATGTGTGGTAATACAATGAGTGTGGTTGAGAGGGTAGAAGAGGGTGTGTTGAAGTGGTATGAACATATGGAAAGAATGAGTGAGGAAAGATTGGTAAAACGGATGTATGTGTCAGATATATGTGGAAGAAGAAGAAGCGGGAGACCAAATTGGAGGTGGAAGAATGGAGTGAAAAAGATTTTGAGCGATCGGGGCCTAAACATGCAGGAGGGTGAGAGGCGTGCAAGGAACAGAGTGAATTGGAACGTTGTGGTATAACGGGGTCGACGTGCTGTCAATAGCCTGAACCAGAGCATGTGAAACGTCTGGGGTAAACCAGGGAAGGTCTGCGGAGCCTGGATGTGGATAGGGAGCTCTGGTTTCGGTGCATTACATATGACAGCTAGAGACTGAGAGTGAATGAATGTGGCCTTTTTTGTCTGCTTTCCTGGCGCTACTACGTTGAAGTAGGGGGTAGCCATGCGGTTTCCTGTGGGGCGGGGTGGCGCCAAGAATGAATGAAGGCAAACAAGTACGAATATGTACATGTGTATGTATGTATGTGTATAGATAAATAAATGATATATATATATATATATATATATATATATATATATATATATATATATATATATATATCATACAAACCTCCAACAGCCAGGATCGAACCAGGGACCCCTGTGCAAGAGGCAGGCATGCTAACCGCTGGGCTATGATTAGCATGCCTGCCTCTTGCACAGGGGTCCCGGGTTCGATCCTGGCTGTTGGAGGTTTGTATGTTCTATGAAGGTGCGCGTTCATATGCACTTTATTCGTATATATATATATATATATATATATATATATATATATATATATATATATATATATATATATATATGTATATATATATATATATCTTTCAAACTATTCGCCATTTCCCGCATTAGCAAGGTAGCGTTAAGAACAGAGGACTGGGCCTCTGAGGGAATATCCCCACCTGGCCCCCTTCTCTGTTCCTTCTTCTGGAAAATTAAAAAAAAAAAAACAAGAGAGGAGGATTTCCAGCCCTCCCGCTCCCTCCCCTTTAAGTCGCCTTCCACGACACGCAGGGAATACGTGGGAAGTATTCTTTCTCCCCTATCCCAGGGATGATATATATATATATATATATATGAACGGATGGGTTATTCTTTGTCTGTTTCCTGACGCTACCTCGCTGACATGGGAAACAGCGATTAAGTATTATAATAATAATAAACATAATAATAATAGTAACAACAATGATAATAATAATAATAATAATAATAATAATAATAATAATAATAATAATAATGATAATAATAATAGTAATGATAATGATAATAATAATGCTGATAATGATAATGATAATAATAACAATGATGATAATGATAGTAATGATAATAATAATGATAATAATGATAATAATAATAATGATAATATGTACCCTAGCCTGAGCCAGGTACCAGTTTCATCGACCAACCCCTAGGGATGGATGAACGGCTGGGTTGAGTTTGGACCGACTGCCGTAACTAGGATTCGAACCTATCCGCTCGACCCTGGGCGACCAGTGAAACGCTAACCGCTACACCACGGAAGTCCATTCATATCTACTGAACAAAATCAATTTCTCTGCTTTGTCAACACTGATGTCCATTTGCCATGTCTCTGACCACTGCATCAATTGGCCTCAGCCACTATGAATCCATAAGCAGACTTCTTGTGGTTGGACTTTACTCCTGACTCTCGTGTCATTCGAACATTGTGAAATTCTATGGTTGAGTCCTGTATCCTGATTACTGATACAGGAGGGGGACAGTTTACAGGAAAGGACGGGGTACAGTGGGACGGGTAAAACAAGGCGGGTGGGGAAAGGAAGGGGACAGTGGAACAGGCTGCGGAGGTAAAGGGAATGTGGGAATGGTACGGCAAGGAGGGGGAAGTGGAAGGGGCTACACAAATAGGAGGAGGAGGAGGAGGAGGAGGAGGAGGAGGAGAGTGGGCCAGGGACAGTGGGAGGAGTGGGACAGGGAGAGGGGCAGGAGAGGCTGGACAGGGGGTACATAGTGAGTCAGACGCAGTAACATCCTACACCATACATACTCCTACCTTCTCTTCCATTTCAGACCATCTCTTTCCCTGTCCCACACTCTTCCTCTCCTCTAACCACCCTAATTAAGAGAAAAATAATAAAAGAGGCCTGGTGGGAAGGGAGCCATGGAAGAGGGATTGTCACCCACAGAGGTCTCCAGGGGACGCCGGGAACACGCTCGTGGTCACGCCAACACTGAGTGATGAACACAACGACACCTTACCGTCCTACCCTGGGCTACGTGGCAACAATATACCTCCAGGGCTGAGTGTGGCACCTGCGTAATTCAGGGGTGAGTGTGATATTGGTGTACGCCTGGGCTGGGTGTGGTACCAGCATACTTATGGGACTTGATGTGGCACCAGTTTACCTATAGGGCTGGGTGTGGCACCAGTGTACCTCTGGGGTTGGGTGTGACACCAGTGTACCTGTGGGGCTGGGCGTGGCACCAGTGTACCTCTGGGGTTGGGTGTGGCACCAGTGTACCTCTGGGGTTGGGTGTGACACCAGTTTACCTCCAGGCTGAATGTGGCACCAGTGTACCTCTGGGGTTGGGTGTGACACCAGTGTACCTGTGGGGCTGGGCGTGGCACCAGTGTACCTTTGGGGTTGGGTGTGGCACCAGTGTACCTCTGGGGTTGGGTGTGACACCAGTTTACCTCCAGGCTGAATGTGGCACCAGTGTACCTCTGGGGCTGGGCGTGGCAGCAGTGTACCTCTGGGGTTGAGTGTATCACGTTTAACACTTGATATGTTACAGTGGAAACCCATCATATTACTTTAAATACCTGTCTGCTACGCTGAAAACCAGTTTTACTACGTCTGAGATCATTCTGTGTCTGCATTTAGTTTACCTGTAGGTGCGCGCGCGCGCGCGCGCGTGTGTGTGTGTGTGTGTGTGTGTGTGTGTGTGTGTGTGTGTGTTCGCACTCCCAGGATCGCGCTACAGCCTGCGATGATCGAGAATACGCTGACTGGATGAGTCCTGTGTTGAGCATAGCACGTCTCCGGCTCCACTTCTAACCTAGCTCAACTGACCTAACATAGCCTACGTCGCTCCCTGATGTCGTGCGGTATGCTTAACCACGACGGTGGGATCCTTCAGCACGACACTACGACCCTTCAGCACGATGGCACGACCTTCCAGTGCGATGGTACGACCCTTCAGCACACGACGGTACGACCCTTGATCTGCCCCTTAAGGACCCAGATGAAGGCCAGACTATCACTGGCAAGGATCGTACAGTCGTGGTAATACGTCGTAGCGTCGTGATCAAGTAGTCTAAGTAAAGATAACGACCACAATATGATTCTTATCACATCCATTACCACTTACCTAAGTCCTCCATGATAAACTAATGGTAGTATCATATATTTTCCTCAGTAATGACAACCTTACCTCACGGAGTTTGTCTACCGAGTTTGTTTTGTGATTCCTGTGTGTACGGATTATAATTACCCGTGTGTGTGTGTGTGTGTGTGTGTGTGTGTGTGTGTGTGTGTGTGTGTGTGTTGGGGCAAGGGAGCTGGATTGATAAACAAGAACAAATCATTAACTGCATTTTGCAGGAGCAGTATATTTATTGGTTGGGAGTCTGTCGGCTCTAGTTTATGAAAATGTCGATACGTCTTTATTCCTCATCCTTACATATCCTCCTGCCCAAAAGAGAAAAGAACTTTTTCCAAAGAATTAAGATTTACTCACGGAATGCTAACCTAACCAGAGGCGTTCCAGTACTGTCCTCCCTCCCGTCGTCATAGTAACCGATTCTCCTTATAAAAAGATTCAGGGTGTTGGATCCCTCTCGTTGGCGGGATCCTAGCCCACACCTGAGCTTCGGGTTGGCCACAAAGTGATGGAGCGGGGAACTCCTTGCAAGAGAGGTAATCATATTTTTTCAGCAAGAAAATGGGAGGTAGCGACGTCGGTCCAACTTTCGCCTGGGCATTTTTCTCCCGAGTCACGATTATTTTTCTTGGAGTAAAGATAAGGCCTCCAAAGCATTACTTTATATATATATATATATATATATATATATATATATATATATATATATATATATATATATATATATATATATATATATATATATATATATATATTACAATTGCCATGCTCCTTACTACCACGTATTCCTACGTCCTTAAAGAGTAAGGCGACACTCACTACCATGGCTCCTCCTCACTACCACACTGTCTTGAGTCCTTCATGGTCATGGTGACACTCACTACCATGGACCTTGTACTCCTACCCCCACCCCAAGTCATCATATCCACCAGCTACCATAGCCTCCCCTCCTTCAAATAATGTTTCCCATCAGACATATACATTTCTTTTGATATCTCCCATTATTCCTCCTCATTCCCATGTTCCCTAATCTTTCCTCACCACCATGATTCTCCATTACCATGGTCTCTACCCTCCCCAACCACCATGAGCATGACCTCTCACCCCCACCTACCACTATGACCCAACATGACCATGACATCTCACCCCCACCTACCACTATGACCCAACATGACCATGACATCTCACCCCCACCTACCACTATGACCCAACATGACCATGACATCTCACCCCCACCTACCACTATGACCCACCATGACCATGGCCTCTCACCTCCACTTACCACTATGACCCAACATGACCATGACCTCTCACCCCCACCTACCACTATGACCCAACATGACCATGACCTCTCACCCCCACCTACCACCATGACCCAACATGACCATGACCTCTCCCCTCCCCCATTACCATGGTCCATGCCAGCTCACGTGCCAGCAATGTGACACCCTCCCCAGCATGCCATTGCCTCCCCTGCACCGGGGCGTTTAGACAGTCTCGGCATCACTCCCCTAATTATGCAAATCAGCTGCGAGTGGTGGTCTGTCGGGGAGGCCAGGAGATGGAAGGCAGGGCAGGAGGGGAGAGGATGGGAAGGGTGTGTGGGAGAGGGATGGTTATTGGGACGGGATACGTTAGGGAAGGGTAAGTGTGATGGGTAAGTGGGGAGCTTACCTTGTTCAACACACTCTCGAGACTATAAGGTAAATCTTACGGGAGAAAAGAAGGTAGGGTCTACAGGTCGAGCTGTGAGGGTGGCTGGTAATTAGAGGAACCTGAGGTAGTCTGGCCATTAACGATGTAAGAGTTGTGTAACAGTGAGGCAGTGGGTGTTTAAATGTGTGTGTGTGTGTGTGTGTGTGTGTGTGTGTGTGTGTGTGTGTGTGTGTGTAACAACCTACCGTTAATTATGTATTTATCCACTACGGGGAGAGAGAGTCCTACTCTCGTGGGGACCCATCTTTTGGGAGCTGCGAGTGTAATTACTGTGAGTGTATTGTGGGGAAATAGTTTCACACACATGGAACCCCGTGTCCTAAGTATATATATATATATATATATATATATATATATATATATATATATATATATATATATATATATATATTTTTTTTTTTTTGCTTTGTCGCTGTCTCCCGCGTTTGCGAGGTAGCGCAAGGAAACAGACGAAAGAAATGGCCCAACCCACCCCCATACACATGAATATACATACGTCCACACACGCAAATATACACACCTACACAGCTTTCCATGGTTTACCCCAGACGCTTCACATGCCTTGATTCAATCCACTGACAGCACGTCAACCCCGGTATACCACATCGCTCCAATTCACTCTATTCCTTGCCCTCCTTTCACCCTCCTGCATGTTCAGGCCCCGATCACACAAAATCTTTTTCACTCCATCTTTCCACCTCCAATTTGGTCTCCCACTTCTCCTCGTTCCCTCCACCTCCGACACATATATCCTCTTGGTCAATATTTCCTCACTCATTCTCTCCATGTGCCCAAACCATTTCAAAACACCCTCTTCTGCTCTCTCAACCACGCTCTTTTTATTTCCACACATCTCTCTTACCCTTACGTTACTTACTCGATCAAACCACCTCACACCACACATTGTCCTCAAACATCTCATTTCCAGCACATCCATCCTCCTGCGCACAACTCTATCCATAGCCCACGCCTCGCAACCATACAACATTGTTGGAACCACTATTCCTTTAAACATACCCATTTTTGCTTTCCGAGATAATGTTCTCGACTTCCACACATTCTTCAAGGCTCCCAGAATTTTCGCCCCCTCCCCCACCCTATGATCCATTTCCGCTTCCATGGTTCCATCCGCTGCCAGATCCACTCCCAGATATCTAAAACACTTCACTTCCTCCAGTTTTTCTCCATTCAAACTCACCTCCCAATTGACTTGACCCTCAACCCTACTGTACCTAATAACCTTGCTCTTATTCACATTTACTCTTAACTTTCTTCTTTCACACACTTTACCAAACTCAGTCACCAGCTTCTGCAGTTTCTCACATGAATCAGCCACCAGCGCTGTATCATCAGCGAACAACAAGGAAAATGAAACACGATAAGTTCCCAAGTGCACTTTCGTGTAATAATCACATCATCAGGGGAGACACAAGAGAGAAATATAACAGTCATTTGATATACAACAGAGAGACGTAGCTAGGACGTCATTTGGTAAATATGCGATTGTCCAAGACAGACAACGAGCGTATCATAAACTTATCATTTTACAAATTTTATCAACAATAGTTGTCTAATTTGTATAGACCATCACTAATATTAAGATTATCATTCCTTGTGTATTTAATTATAGAAGATTCAATGATATTTCTCGTGGTGCTAGAGTTAGAGTTAATAATTGAGATGGCATTACTCCAATCAATATAATGATCATAGTTTCTAACGTGATTAAACAAGGCATTTGATTCTTGTCCCGTTCTTATATTATATTCATGTTGCTTAAGTCTAACAGAAAGATCCTTACCAGCCTGCCCAACATAAAACTTATCACAATTTCTACATGGCACTTTATAGATGCACCCAGGAGAATTTTCTGGTGAATTCCTGATCAAGGCATTCTTTATAGTACTACTGTTGCTGAAGGCAACATTTACATTAAAGGATTTAAGCAACATGGGAAGTAAAGTAAAATTATTATCAAAAGGGAAAACTAAAAGATTCTTGGTGTCAATGGGAGGTTTGGGCTCAACTCTACAAAATAATCTCTTTGCTAACTTTTTCCTCGTACGGGTCATAGGAATATCTTGATCACCCGCATAATTGTGATCCTTTCCAATATATATATATATATATATATATATATATATATATATATATATATATATATATATATATATATATATATATGATGCTTGTGGCATGAGAAGAGTGGGAGGTGGGTTGATTAGAAAGGGTAGTGAGTGGTGGGATGAAGAAGTAAGATTATTAGTGAAAGAGAAGAGAGAGGCATTTGGACGATTTTTGCAGGGAAAAAATGCAATTGAGTGGGAGATGTATAAAAGAAAGAGACAGGAGGTCAAGAGAAAGGTGCAAGAGGTGAAAAAGAGGGCAAATGAGAGTTGGGGTGAGAGAGTATCATTACATTTTAGGGAGAATAAAAAGATGTTCTGGAAGGAGGTAAATAAAGTGCGTAAGACAAGGGAGCAAATGGGAACTTCAGTGAAGGGCGCATATGGGGAGGTGATAACAAGTAGTGATGATGTGAGAAGGAGATGGAGTGAGTATTTTGAAGGTTTGTTGAATGTGTTTGATGATAGAGTGGCAGATATAGGGTGTTTTGGTCGAGGTGGTGTGCAAAGTGAGAGGGCTAGGGAAAATGATTTGGTAAACAGAGAAGAGGTAGTGAAAGCTTTGCGGAAGATGAAAGCCGACAAGGCAGCAGGTTTGGATGGTATTGCAGTGGAATTTATTAAAAAAGGGGGTGACTGTATTATTGACTGGTTGGTAAGGTTATTTAATGTATGTATGACTCATAGTGAGGTGCCTGAGGATTGGCGGAATGCGTGCATAGTGCCATTGTACAAAGGCAAAGGGGATAAGAGTGAGTGCTCAAATTACAGAGGTATAAGTTTGTTGAGTATTCCTGGTAAATTATATGGGAGGGTATTGATTGAGAGGGTGAAGGCATGTACAGAGCATCAGATTGGGGAAGAGCAGTGTGGTTTCAGAAGTGGTAGAGGATGTGTGGATCAGGTGTTTGCTTTGAATAATGTATGTGAGAAATACTTAGAAAAGCAAATGGATTTGTATGCAGCATTTATGGATCTGGAGAAGGCATATGATAGAGTTGATAGAGATGCTCTGTGGAAGGTATTAAGAATATATGTTGTGGGAGGCAAGTTGTTAGAAGCAGTGAAAAGTTTTTATCGAGGATGTAAGGCATGTGTACGTGTAGGAAGAGAGGAAAGTGATTGGTTCTCAGTGAATGTAGGTTTGCGGCAGGGGTGTGTGATGTCTCCACGGTTGTTTAATTTGTTTATGGATGGGGTTGTTAGGGAGGTGAATGCAAGAGTTTTGGAAAGAGGGGCAAGTATGAAGTCTGTTGTTGATGAGAGAGCTTGGGAAGTGAGACAGTTGTTGTTTGCTGATGATACAGCGCTGGTGGCTGATTCATGTGAGAAACTGCAGAAGCTGGTGACTGAGTTTGGTAAAGTGTGTGAAAGAAGAAAGTTAAGAGTAAATGTGAATAAGAGCAAGGTAATTAGGTACAGTAGGGTTGAGGGTCAAGTCAATTGGGAGGTAAGTTTGAATGGAGAAAAACTGGAGGAAGTAAAGTGTTTTAGATATCTGGGAGTGTATCTGGCAGCGGATGGAACCATGGAAGCGGAAGTGGATCATAGGGTGGGGGAGGGGACGAAAATCCTAGGAGCCTTGAAGAATGTGTGGAAGTCGAGAACATTATCTCGGAAAGCAAAAATGGGTATGTTTGAAGGAATAGTGGTTCCAACAACGTTGTATGGTTGCGAGGCGTGGGCTATGGATAGAGTTGTGCGCAGGAGGATGGATGTGCTGGAAATGAGATGTTTGAGGACAATGTGTGGTGTGAGGTGGTTTGATCGAGTAAGTAACGTAAGGGTAAGAGAGATGTGTGGAAATAAAAAGAGCGTGGTTGAGAGAGCAGAAGAGGGTGTTTTGAAATGGTTTGGGCACATGGAGAGAATGAGTGAGGAAAGATTGACCAAGAGGATATATGTGTCGGAGGTGGAGGGAACGAGGAGAAGTGGGAGACCAAATTGGAGGTGGAAAGATGGAGTGAAAAAGATTTTGTGTGATCGGGGCCTGAACATGCAGGAGGGTGAAAGGAGGGCAAGGAATAGAGTGAATTGGATCGATGTGGTATACCGGGGTTGACGTGCTGGGGTAAACCATGGAAAGCTGTGTAGGTATGTATATTTGCGTGTGTGGACGTATGTATATACATGTGTATGGGGGTGGGTTGGGCCATTTCTTTCGTCTGTTTCCTTGCGCTACCTCGCGAACGCGGGAGATAGCGACAAAGCAAAAAAAAAAAAAAAAAAAAAATATATATATATATATATATATATATATATATATATATATATATATATATACATATTATACATAGCCATTTCCCGTGTTAGCGCGGTAGCGTTAAGAACAGAGGACTGAGCCTTTGAGGGAAAATCATCACTTGGCCCCCTTCTCTGTTCCTTCTTTTGGAAAAGTAAAAACTGGAGGGGAGGATTTCCAGCCCTTGCTCCCTCCCCTTTTAGTCACCTTTTACGACAAGCAAGGAATACGTGGGAAGTATTCTTTCTCTCCTATCCCCAGGGATTATATATGTATATATATATATATATATATATATATATATATATATATATATATATATATATATATATATATATATATATATATATATCGTTGAAAGTTGGTTGATGGTGTTACAGGGAAAAGATAAACACCTTCAACATAGACAGACGAGCGCGTCGTCTTACCTTTGGTTCCCAGGGTTACTGTGTGAGGAATATTTATGAATACGAGTACAGTGCTCAGAACCTTCCCGGGGAGGACTTCCGTGAGTGCAGGCTACAGTTGTCAGGCTTCAGGATCTACATGAACACCTAAATGAAACTTCATAGTCATGCTATATCATGAAAATACTATCATAAACATATAATAAGATATAGATTTCTGGTTAGAGCTAAAAATGTATATGTTACAATTCATCATAACGGAAATATTTTGTATGAAATAAAACCTAGACTAAGTATGTGTCAACAGGAGGTAGGTGCACGAGGGCTAACCTAAGGCCTGGCAGTGTAGTGAGCACCACGGTTGTCGGGGCTGGTCTGAGTGGGACCTGTTCCAGGGATGTTGGGGCAGGCATTATCCAGTTCAGTTTATCAGTTCAATATACCATGTAGGTCTGACTATAGTACAAGTTTCTAGTAAAGGTATTACAAGTACTCGGGTGAGTACAAGTACTTGTAATTCGAGCATCAGTATAAGTATCAATATACAAGGTGGTTATTGAGCAGTATTACTACTAGTCTGTTGATACCTACATTCAGAGTTCTGGTCTGTACAGTTCACGATAACTATCACCTCTATTGTTATGATAAATATGGTTGGTTATCGTATGTAAACCCAGGTGAAGAAAAAAAACTTTAAGAAAGAGAGTAGGAAAGATCCTTTAAAAAGAATGCATGTTGACCACAGTAGCAGACACGGTTTCCTGTGAGGTATCAAGATTATAACAACTATGTGTGTGTGTGTGTGTGTGTGTGTGTGTGTGTGTGTGTGTGTGTGTGTGTGTGTGTGTATACAACATTGTTGGAACCACTATTCCTTTAAACATACCCATTTTTACTTTCCGAGATAATGTTCTCGACTTCCACACATTCTTCAAGGCTCCCAGAATTTTCGCCCCCTCCCCCACCCTATGATCCATTTCCGCTTCCATGGTTCCATCCGCTGCCAGATCCACTCCCAGATATCTAAAACACTTCACTTCCTCCAGTTTTTCTCCATTCAAACTCACCTCCCAATTGACTTGACCCTCAACCCTACTGTACCTAATAACCTTGCTCTTATTCACATTTACTCTTAACTTTCTTCTTTCACACACTTTACCAAACTCAGTCACCAGCTTCTGCAGTTTCTCACATGAATCAGCCACCAGCGCTGTATCATCAGCGAACAACAAGGAAAATGAAACACGATAAGTTCCCAAGTGCACTTTCGTGTAATAATCACATCATCAGGGGAG
Source organism: Panulirus ornatus (assembly GCF_036320965.1). Taxonomy (NCBI): domain Eukaryota; kingdom Metazoa; phylum Arthropoda; class Malacostraca; order Decapoda; family Palinuridae; genus Panulirus; species Panulirus ornatus. Next base: position 42,123,680 of record NC_092241.1, on the reverse strand, counting down.
ACACAAGAGAGAAATATAACAGTCATTTGATATACAACAGAGAGACGTAGCTAGGACGTCATTTGGTAAATATGCGATTGTCCAAGACAGACAACGAGCGTATCATAAACTTATCATTTTACAAATTTTATCAACAATAGTTGTCTAATTTGTATAGACCATCACTAATATTAAGATTATCATTCCTTGTGTATTTAATTATAGAAGATTCAATGATATTTCTCGTGGTGCTAGAGTTAGAGTTAATAATTGAGATGGCATTACTCCAATCAATATAATGATCATAGTTTCTAACGTGATTAAACAAGGCATTTGATTCTTGTCCCGTTCTTATATTATATTCATGTTGCTTAAGTCTAACAGAAAGATCCTTACCAGCCTGCCCAACATAAAACTTATCACAATTTCTACATGGCACTTTATAGATGCACCCAGGAGAATTTTCTGGTGAATTCCTGATCAAGGCATTCTTTATAGTACTACTGTTGCTGAAGGCAACATTTACATTAAAGGATTTAAGCAACATGCGAAGTAAAGTAAAATTATTATCAAAAGGGAAAACTAAAAGATTCTTGGTGTCAATGGGAGGTTTGGGCTCAACTCTACAAAATAATCTCTTTGCTAACTTTTTCCTCGTACGGGTCATAGGAATATCTTGATCACCCGCATAATTGTGATCCTTTCCAATATATATATATATATATATATATATATATATATATGATGCTTGTGGCATGAGAAGAGTGGGAGGTGGGTTGATTAGAAAGGGTAGTGAGTGGTGGGATGAAGAAGTAAGATTATTAGTGAAAGAGAAGAGAGAGGCATTTGGACGATTTTTGCAGGGAAAAAATGCAATTGAGTGGGAGATGTATAAAAGAAAGAGACAGGAGGTCAAGAGAAAGGTGCAAGAGGTGAAAAAGAGGGCAAATGAGAGTTGGGGTGAGAGAGTATCATTACATTTTAGGGAGAATAAAAAGATGTTCTGGAAGGAGGTAAATAAAGTGCGTAAGACAAGGGAGCAAATGGGAACTTCAGTGAAGGGCGCATATGGGGAGGTGTTAACAAGTAGTGGTGATGTGAGAAGGAGATGGAGTGAGTATTTTGAAGGTTTGTTGAATGTGTTTGATGATAGAGTGGCAGATATAGGGTGTTTTGGTCGAGGTGGTGTGCAAAGTGAGAGGGCTAGGGAAAATGATTTGGTAAACAGAGAAGAGGTAGTGAAAGCTTTGCGGAAGATGAAAGCCGACAAGGCAGCAGGTTTGGATGGTATTGCAGTGGAATTTATTAAAAAAGGGGGTGACTGTATTATTGACTGGTTGGTAAGGTTATTTAATGTATGTATGACTCATAGTGAGGTGCCTGAGGATTGGCGGAATGCGTGCATAGTGCCATTGTACAAAGGCAAAGGGGATAAGAGTGAGTGCTCAAATTACAGAGGTATAAGTTTGTTGAGTATTCCTGGTAAATTATATGGGAGGGTATTGATTGAGAGGGTGAAGGCATGTACAGAGCATCAGATTGGGGAAGAGCAGTGTGGTTTCAGAAGTGGTAGAGGATGTGTGGATCAGGTGTTTGCTTTGAATAATGTATGTGAGAAATACTTAGAAAAGCAAATGGATTTGTATGTAGCATTTATGGATCTGGAGAAGGCATATGATAGAGTTGATAGAGATGCTCTGTGGAAGGTATTAAGAATATATGGTGTGGGAGGCAAGTTGTTAGAAGCAGTGAAAAGTTTTTATCGAGGATGTAAGGCATGTGTACGTGTAGGAAGAGAGGAAAGTGATTGGTTCTCAGTGAATGTAGGTTTGCGGCAGGGGTGTGTGATGTCTCCACGGTTGTTTAATTTGTTTATGGATGGGGTTGTTAGGGAGGTGAATGCAAGAGTTTTGGAAAGAGGGGCAAGTATGAAGTCTGTTGTTTATGAGAGAGCTTGGGAAGTGAGACAGTTGTTGTTTGCTGATGATACAGCGCTGGTGGCTGATTCATGTGAGAAACTGCAGAAGCTGGTGACTGAGTTTGGTAAAGTGTGTGAAAGAAGAAAGTTAAGAGTAAATGTGAATAAGAGCAAGGTAATTAGGTACAGTAGGGTTGAGGGTCAAGTCAATTGGGAGGTAAGTTTGAATGGAGAAAAACTGGAGGAAGTAAAGTGTTTTAGATATCTGGGAGTGTATCTGGCAGCGGATGGAACCATGGAAGCGGAAGTGGATCATAGGGTGGGGGAGGGGACGAAAATCCTAGGAGCCTTGAAGAATGTGTGGAAGTCGAGAACATTATCTCGGAAAGCAAAAATCGGTATGTTTGAAGGAATAGTGGTTCCAACAACGTTGTATGGTTGCGAGGCGTGGGCTATGGATAGAGTTGTGCGCAGGAGGATGGATGTGCTGGAAATGAGATGTTTGAGGACAATGTGTGGTGTGAGATGGTTTGATCGAGTAAGTAACGTAAGGGTAAGAGAGATGTGTGGAAATAAAAAGAGCGTGGTTGAGAGAGCAGAAGAGGGTGTTTTGAAATGGTTTGGGCACATGGAGAGAATGAGTGAGGAAAGATTGACCAAGAGGATATATGTGTCGGAGGTGGAGGGAACGAGAAGTGGGAGACCAAATTGGAGGTGGAAAGATGGAGTGAAAAAGATTTTGTGTGATCGGGGCCTGAACATGCAGGAGGGTGAAAGGAGGGCAAGGAATAGAGTGAATTGGATCGATGTGGTATACCGGGGTTGACGTGCTGGGGTAAACCATGGAAAGCTGTGTAGGTATGTATATTTGCGTGTGTGGACGTATGTATATACATGTGTATGGGGGTGGGTTGGGCCATTTCTTTCGTCTGTTTCCTTGCGCTACCTCGCGAACGCGGGAGATAGCGACAAAGCAAAAAAAAAAAAAAAAAAAATTATATATATATATATATATATATATATATATATATATATATATATATATATATATATATATATTATACATAGCCATTTCCCGTGTTAGCGCGGTAGCGTTAAGAACAGAGGACTGAGCCTTTGAGGGAAAATCATCACTTGGCCCCCTTCTCTGTTCCTTCTTTTGGAAAAGTAAAAACTGGAGGGGAGGATTTCCAGCCCTTGCTCCCTCCCCTTTTAGTCACCTTTTACGACAAGCAGGGAATACGTGGGAAGTATTCTTTCTCTCCTATCCCCAGGGATTATATATGTATATATATATATATATATATATATATATATATATATATATATATATATATATATATATATATATATATATATATATCGTTGAAAGTTGGTTGATGGTGTTACAGGGAAAAGATAAACACCTTCAACATAGACAGACGAGCGCGTCGTCTTACCTTTGGTTCCCAGGGTTACTGTGTGAGGAATATTTATGAATACGAGTACAGTGCTCAGAACCTTCTCGGGGAGGACTTCCGTGAGTGCAGGCTACAGTTGTCAGGCTTCAGGATCTACATGAACACCTAAATGAAGTTTCATAGTCATGCTATATCATGAAAATACTATCATAAACATATAATAAGATATAGATTCCTGGTTAGAGCTAAAAATGTATATGTTACAATTCATCATAACGGAAATATTTTGTATGAAATAAAACCTAGACTAAGTATGTGTCAACAGGAGGTAGGTGCACGAGGGCTAACCTAAGGCCTGGCAGTGTAGTGAGCACCACGGTTGTCGGGGCTGGTCTGAGTGGGACCTGTTCCAGGGATGTTGGGGCAGGCATTATCCAGTTCAGTTTATCAGTTCAATATACCATGTAGGTCTGACTATAGTACAAGTTTCTAGTAAAGGTATTAAAAGTACTCGGGTGAGTACAAGTACTTGTAATTCGAGCATCAGTATAAGTATCAATATACAAGGTGGTTATTGAGCAGTATTACTACTAGTCTGTTGATACCTACATTCAGAGTTCTGGTCTGTACAGTTCACGATAACTATCACCTCTATTGTTATGATAAATATGGTTGGTTATCGTATGTAAACCCAGGTAAAGAAAAAAACCTTTAAGAAAGAGAGTAGGAAAGATCCTTTAAAAAGAATGCATGTTGACCACAGTAGCAGACACGGTTTCCTGTGAGGTATCAAGATTATAACAACTATGTGTGTGTGTGTGTGTGTGTGTGTGTGTGTGTGTGTGTGTGTGTGTGTGTGTGTGTATGTGTGCGTGTGTGTGTGTGCATCTTGTTGATCATCTCTCAGCTCCATGATGGCTGGAGAAGGTAAGGTCTGACGGTAATCTGCCAGATGCTACAACTGACATTCTACAACTGACACTCTTATTAGGAAATATTCAGGAAGGCAAACAGCTGCGCTTATCGTTGATGAACTCTACCATACTGAACATCCAAATGAAGATTCGTTGAAAAACTATGAAGAAATACATTGTAACCAATCGAAGTTACGAACCAGTGTAGAAAAAGGAAAATTTGGAGATGAATGTAGAGAAAAGATACAAAAGCTATCTTACTGTGACGACTTATGAGGGAATCTTCCCCTCAATACTACATCAGCTTCAGGTGGCTTGTCCCGTCAGCCACTGCGGCTCTGCAACAGTGATTGCTTTAGACCACAAACTGCTCAGCATTAGCCATAGGCCAGGCTAACACCAGTATATTTACGTATGGTCGGTGTGGTGGAGGTGAGACCTGAGGAAGGTAACAACAGAGTCTTTACGTGTGGACCAAACAGGTGTGGCGGTGTGGTAGGTTTGTGAGCAGTGATGAGGCAGATGTTCCTTGTTGCCAAGTTTTGCAGCTGTTCTCCGGCAGAAGAATTTTGGCTTCACATGGAAGCATGCAGAAAAGGAGATTCTATGTCAGTTTACAAAGACTCTAGGACGTCCTTGAACACTACAGTGCTCTTTCTTTCGCCAGCGACTGTAGCAGGAGTTTGTCTGGCTAAGACAAAAATAACATAAGTGTTCAATCTTTGAAATAGAGGAAGTGTTACGTCCAGAACCGAAATGCTGATCCAGCAGTTGTTGAGGTTTATTCAGTTCTTGTGTATGAAGGGAAGGAAGAATATGATCAATGAGGAACATCCGATGTAAAGCTTAGAAAAGGTCTAACAATATCACTGTCAACTGTTGACGATCCTTCGGTACACAGCTCAAGTAATGACGTTTCCAAAGATAGATTTCGACACATATGTTACACCAGTTTCCTTGTGTGTTGCCTCTACCAGCGCCAGATGGATCACTGGGAATGGAAATAGTTAACTATTTCGATATTCAGTGAACCACTTGGCAGCTCCTGAAAGCAGTAGGGATTCAGTGGCTGCGACCATCGCAAAGGATGCCTTGGACTTAGCAGGTGCGACGGGTTGGTAAACTGGCAGATGCCACGAACTTGTTGTGGGTGGTAACGTAAACTGTTCCTAGTCCTACGCTGATGATGACAATGATGATCATGATGATAGTGATGATGACAATAATGATCATGATGATAGTGATGATGACAATGATGATCATGATGATAGTGATGATGATAATAATGATCATGATGATAGTGATGATGACAATAATGATCATGATGATAGTGATGATGACGATGATGATCATGATGATAGTGATGATGACAATAATGATCATGATGATAGTGATGATGACAATGATGATCATGATGATAGTGATGATGACAATGATGATCATGATGATAGTGATGATGACGATGATGATAATGGTGATGATGATGATCACAAGGAAGAAATACCTTCGCAGGTAAACGGTATTGTTCTGGGGTCATCTCATATGTCAATGTCTGGACGTCCTTGTGTTGTGTCGCACGTCCACCATCGCCGACTCCAGCAAACACATTCCTGACAATTACGTTGTTTATGTTGCATTTCCCTCGTGTGTAGGCGGCACATAACGCCAGAGTCCTTCATCTTCATATCCTATTATCATCATACACTGTGAACTTCTGTCATAATGAAAAATTCACTCGATCCGATGGGCTTATATTGATCTATTATATTTGCCTTATATTGTGTGTCACACTACAGGTGGAACGGGTTGGCTCATCAATATTTCGATCAATAAACTCGACCGAATCTCGCTGCGGCTGAGGAATGGCGGGTAAGTAATCCTGGTATTGACTGTGTAACGCTTGCAAAAAAGCTGCAGTTCCGCGATGAACGAGGGAACGTCCTGTCTCTGGTCATAGCACAAAACGCTGGTGTTCATTGTACACCAAACATGGTTGTTGTTTATACGTAGAAATCTACAAAAAAGAATAATATATTTCCAGCTTATTTGATCCCATTGGTTCTTCTCGCCCCTGAAAGAAGATGGAGTGATTATATTACCAAAGGAACTTTATAATCACGTCAGGTTTTATCATCCTTCCTATGGTAGGCCTCTCATAACCTCTCCAGGGATTATCCTATCATCCTCTCTATATACAGAACTTAGACTTAAATCCAGAGCTGAAACTCAGCTGGTTATTTACTGTGGCAACCAAGTGTTCCCTCATCAGCCAGTGGAGCTGTTGAAGTCCAGAAGTCACTGGTGTAGGGGAAGAAAGTATATTGCCTATGTATCTCCTGTATGTCGTAGAAGGCGACTACGAGGGGAGGGAACGGGGCTGGTAATCCTCCCCTTCTGTATCATCACTTTCCTAAAAGTAAAGAACATACAATGGAGCCAAGCGAGGAATTTTCCTTGACGGCTCAGCTGTTTCTTCCTCACTCTACCTCACTCAGGAGGGACTCGCGAGCTGGTGTAGAAATAAAGCGGTGTGTGAAGAGAACAAAGTGACGGCTGCCAACGACTGTAGAGACGAGATGAAGCCACTGGAAGTTCGGGGAAAAAGGTGAGTAGGGAAAGGGGGGGGGGAGGATTTGCCCCCTTCCATTGCGGTAGTACGCAACGTATGATCACCTGTACCCCTGCGTGAGTGGGCTGACCAGAGGTAACGAGGGAAGGGTGTGGGTGAAGGAGGGGAGAGGACGCACAGGGAGGGAGGGAGGGAGGGAAGCGGCAGGAAGAAGGGAGATAGATGGTCAGCATAATGAAATGAACCATGTTAGGGCCCCGTGGACAGGGAGGCAGGCGGGCGGGCCACGGAGGGTCATAGGTCAGTACAAGAGGGCTGTTGAACCGTGCTGACCGGCCGTGAGGGACAGCCAACTGTGGACCGGCTGTGAGGGACAGCCAACTGTGAGGCAAGAACCTAGGAAGAAGCCAACGTCTGTGCGAAGGTCTGGGTCAGGCAGGAAGCTTTCGTGGCTGAACTTAAGATATGGAATTATGATTCACAGATCACCTCGCACTTCTATTCTTTTCAGTCCACCAAAGGGGACAGTAGAGTGTATGATGAACATCACAAAGACACTAACTAGGCTTCTGGCTCTCTCATACCTCCTCTCCCTGTGGCAGATACACAACTAACCATGTAACATAAATACTTCAGGAGCTGGAGGAGTGTGAGTGCACAAAGAAATATCTCTTTGACAGTCTGACAATGGTGCACGTGGGGTGTGCCTATGACTCTCCAGCTTTTCTCTCATATTCTCAAGTTTATCTTAATCACTACACTCCAATGAAACTTCCTCTAAAATCATCCTAAATTCTTCAACTCCAAAACCTTATCTTCAATCAACAGTCAAGGAAGGTATGGATCATCTTATTTCCTGCCACCTGTGCCAGGTACGTGCGGTGTCTATGGGCACAGATTTTGAGAGAACTTACATTCTCAGGTCACAGAAGAACTCTGGTCGTGCAGAGGAAGTTGATCAACCAAGATTTAACACAATAAGAGAGAAATATAAAATCCGTCTATTTAGACTGACATAGATTGACAAAAGATAACTGTTGGCTACACAGGACTGCAGGAGTGTGTTGTGTAATTTTGTGGTTGTTTGTGTTGGCAGAAGAGATGAGGAACACAGACATCAGTGCGGGAAGAACAGAAAAGCAAATGGATAACCAGAAGAGAAATGGTGTAAACTTAACAAATAATTACGGAAGCACAAATAGTGTCAGTCGTGGTTTGAAGTGAAGTGTTTGTCAAGTGCATTCGTAAACGTATCTATTGTGCTGCTTCAAGTAATCTAATCAATAACTAATTCCAGATGTTAATAATTCTGTCTTATTAGAAATAACATGTTTACGTACATGTTTGTATCTCTCACTACGACTGATACTGGAGAATGCTAGCCAAATATAGCGGCTTAGATCGAGATTATCAAAGTTTTTGATAGTATTTGAATGCCTGTGTTAAATCATCCCGCTTTTGAAAGGTAATTAATGTAAGTCATCTTGCCGGGTTTCAAAGGATTTATAAAAAGGGTCCTGGGGCTCTCTCTCTCTTTCTCTCTCTCTCTCTCTCTCTCTCTCTCTCTCTCTCTCTATATATATATATATATATATATATATATATATATATATATATGTACTCTTCACCCACCCTATGTGCCTTTGGCATATATTCTCCGTAAAGGAGGGAGAGATTTCCCTAACTACTACCTCCCTAAATACCCAGGACACAACAGATTTCCAATGAAGTCTTCACACTACTTCCTGGGAAAAACAAGAAATATTCAAAAAATTTCTTTAATCTGTCTACTCTGGCCAGGCACGTATACGTGTATGTTTGTGCCTCACAGTTTGTGTCTGTGTGGTCATAACCTTTAAAGCCCTGATAAGGATGTCTTAACTGGAGTATCCTTAACCACAGCAAGACTCAGGGTCTGTCCTATATGAGGTTCCTCCAACACTGTGTTGTTATAACTTGGTGTGTGACCGAATGTTGAGGCAAGAAAATGGCTGCTGCCAGTGACTGTAATGCAGGACTGGGAGCACAAGTGAAGGAGAGATAACAAGTGAGGCTACCTGGTGTGATAACCTTACGTGCGGTAGAAAAACCTGGGGAGGACCACCACGTAGTATGTAGAGAGTAGACTGCCATGAACAGTTTATAGGAAGTTATGAAGGGAAAAACTTCAGCACTCTAACTATGCTGGGCTTCTCCGGGGAGGAGGCTCAATCCCCAGACAAAATATATATATATATATATATATATATATATATATATATATATATATATATATATATATATATACATATATATCGTTTAAAAAGTGACTTAAGAAAAAATTTTCCCTCTGGAAACGGCTGTGTTCTGACAGTTTCTTAAAATACATGACTAACCTTGAACTGATGGTCTTGATGGCCTCCGGATTTACGAAATCTGGTGTTAATATATATTCAAATGTTTTACAACTGTACAGCTGAAATAATTCATGCTCACGTTACTATCATATCTCTGTCCTCTTCACTTCTTACCATTGCTTCTGGTGGTTTAATGCCTACGTGATATGAAGAAAGTTTTGTATGTCACGGTGCTGAAATTACTTCGATATTTGAAAACTATTAGTTCTTCTCGGAGCCTGTATTTCTATAGAGAACATATAGACTGAAATAGTTTTGTTACTCTTTTTTGAATTCGTTCTTTTATTTGCCCACATTTTGTGTCTGGAGGGAAACACTTTCCAAATGAGGTCTAAAAAGTCACAACGGGCGTAATCATGCATGGCAACGTTTCATCAAGTCAGTTCAACATTAAGTCAGACTAACAAACGTAAATTCAAAGTCCCTCTGGCCTACAAGCGTAACGTAATTAACAAAAGTTAGTGTAACAAGCAAACTTTACGTCAAAGTTAGTCACACTAACACACAGGCGTAACGCGAGGAGCGTCATCTTAGTTTCCAGCGTATACTGTGATCTTCCAGGAGCAGTTCTTTCCTAGTTGCCATAAGATGGCTACAACAGGTGGAGCGCCTGTCACCCCCCCCCCCCCCCCCCACTCCAGGCTCCACCAGGGTGCCATGTCATCCGCCGAAATCGATGCAGCTGTGACGTTCCAGAGGGAATGAGTTCCATCTCCTCCCCCAGCTGGTACTGCATGAGGCAGGCAGAGGCTGCTGGGGACACCAGCCACTCCTGCTGGGGTAGGCGACGATGCTGGGGACACTAGCACCTCCTTGTGGGGTAGGTGACGATGCTAGGAACACTAGCACCTCCTGCGGAAATAGGTGAAGATGCTGGGGACACTAGCACCTCCTGCTGGGGTAGGTGACGATGATGGGGACACCAGATCCTCCTGCTGGGGTAGGTGAAGGTGCTAGTGACACTAGTGCCTCCTACTGGGATAGGTGACGATGCTGGGGATACTAGCACCTCCTGCTGGGGTAATGACGATGCTGGGGACACCAGCACCTCCTGCTGGGGTAATGACGATGCTGGGGACACCAGCACCTCCTGCTGGGATAGGTGACGATGCTGGGGAACACCAGCACTTCCTTCTGGGTAGGTGACGCTAGTGGGGACACTAACACCTCCTGCTGGGCAGGTGACGCTACTGGGGACACCAGCACCTCCTACTGGGGACACCAGCATCTCCTGCTGGAGCAGGGGGACACTGTAAGCAACATCAGAATCTCCTGCTGAGCAGGCGAACAATACAGAAGACACGAGAACCCATCGCTGGGGCAGACGAGCTGGGTTTCTGGAGATGCTCTCTATAGCACCACAACAAGCGACAAAAGGATCGACACGTACTGAAGGAGAGGTCACCGTCTGCAAGGGTACTTACTGCAGTCTCGACGGTCTTGTATAGATGTGAGTCTTGGATCGTGAATGCAAAACAACGGACGGGCGGATGTGATGAAGATGAATTGCTTGAGGAAAATATGTGATGTGAAGGATGAATGACAGTGTACGAGGGAGGTGTGGGAGCAAGCGCAGTCTGAATGGAAGAGCCGACCTGGGTGTGTTGAAACAGTCAGGTCATACGGACGGGTTGAGTGAAAACAAAGAGGATTTGAATGGCAGAAGTGGAGGGAGTAAGAAGGTGGAAAAGACGGAAAGGAAATAGAAGAATGAAGTGAAGGAGGCTTTGAGGATGGAGCAAAAATAAAATTGAATGCATGGGGCATGAAGATGCATGAGGGTGAAAGGCGTACACAGGATACTATGAATTAGAGCGATGTGGTGTATAGTGGTCGTCATGCTGTCACTGGATTGAATGAATCAAGGCTAATGAGGCAGCCAGAGGAAACCATGAAGGTCTCTAGAGTCTAGTTGTGGAGAGGGAGCTGTGGTTTCAATGTATAACGCATGACAGCTAGAGAACAGATGTAAGTAATTAAAGCCTTTTCTTCGCCTGTTCTTGGCGCTACCTTGCTAATGCGGGAAACGGCAAGCAAGTATGAAAATGAGAAAAATTATATATATATATATATATATATATATATATTTTTTTTTTTTTTTTTTTATACTTTGTCGCTGTCTCCCGCGTTTGCGAGGTAGCGCAAGGAAACAGACGAAAGAAATGGCCCAACCCCCCCCCCCCCCCATACACATGTACATACACACGT
>NC_092241.1:42057296-42107296 GCF_036320965.1 Panulirus ornatus | reverse complement strand
ACCTGATGACATGATTACTGGTGAAGTTAACGATCTGGATGACCTGATGACATGTTTACAGGTGAAGTTAACGATCTGGACGATCCTGATGACATGATTACTGATGAAGTTAACGATCTGGATGACCTGATAACTGATTACTGGTGAAGTTAACGATCTGGATGACCTGATAACTGATTACTGGTGAAGTTAACGATCTGGATGACCTGATGACATGATTACAGGTGAAGTTAACGATCTGGATGACCTGATGACATGATTACAGGTGAAGTTAACGATCTGGATGACCTGATGACGTGATTTCTGGTGAAGTTAACGATCTGGACGACCTGATGACATAATTACAGGTGAAGTTAACGATCTGGATGATCTGATGACGTGATTTCTGGTGAAGTTAACGATCTGGACGACCTGATGACATGTTTACAGGTGAAGTTAACGATCTGGACGACCTGATGACATGATTACTCGTAAGTTAACGATCTGGATGACCTGATGACATGATTACAGGTGAAGTTAACGATCTTGACGACCTGATGACATGATTACTCGTAAGTTAACGATCTGGATGACCTGATGACATGATTACAGGTGAAGTTAACGATCTTGACGACCTGATGACATGATTACTAATGATGTATATGTTCTGAACGACATAATGGCCATGCCTTTTTGTGAAGTCAGTGTTCTAAACGACCTGATGACGTGACTGCTGGTGAAGTTAGTCATATTAACGACCTAATGACATGATTACTGGTGAGTTAATCTTCTAAACGACCCAATGACATGATTCTTGGTGAAGTTAATCATCTGAACGATCTAATGACATGATTACTCGTGAAGCTAGCGTTCTGGAGGACCTAATAACATAATTATTGGTGAAGATAAGAGTGTTCTGAATAATTGACTTATTTTTTTTATGTTGAATGCTCCAGTCACGGAGAAAAGTCCACATCAAGGCCAGGCCTTAATTGAAATATAGAGGGAATTATGAAACGTAAAAAGAAAAAACTAGGGAAAGTATATACGAATCTTAGAGAAAGTGAAAAATCAGTGTTTTGAAATGCGCCAGGTCATAGTTACTGTGAAAAAAAACATGAGAAGGTAAAGAGTTCCAGATCTTCGCTATGTAGGGAAAGAAGCAGGTATCAAAACGGCCACCCTTGTGTTAATGATGGCCACACAATAATCATGTGACGTAGCAGCTTGCCGAGTATTGTGTGGTCTAGCCAGTGGTGTGGGCACACATGCAGCCGGCTCTCTGGAGCAGAAACTAAAGTAATACCTATTGAACAGGGAAAGTGAACTAACACTGCTGTGAAAGGCAAGGGGGTCAAGTCTGGAAGTTAGCTTGGGAGAGTTTATAAGCGGACCGCTTTCAACTCAACTTTGTCAAGGAAGGATGCAATGCAACTGTTCAGAAAAGAAGTTTCGACATCTAAACAGGACACTCAGTTTCTTAGAGGCAGACTTAGCTATTATTGTGGGGTATCCATGAAAGAGCGGATGTTACAGCAGTACCAAGTATGTTCATTGAGTCAAGAGGTGGAATTTCGGAACCGTCGAAGAAGAGACGAGAGTTGTGAGAAGTTTTTGATAGAGAGATGCTTAGAAACTTTGTTTTGGAGGCATCAAATCTAACAAGATTTTGTGTAACCCCCCCCCCCCCCCCCCCACCCACCCCCGAGATATCCTGTCCGAGTCTGACTTTATTGAGGAAGCTGTGTCAAAACAAGATGCAGATCGAGTGAGAGAGGACGGAGCAGAATTGAGGGATGTGGACGAATACAGTGTTGAGTCGTCAGTGCATAAATGCACTGGATTATTAGTGAAAGAAATTGTTGAAAAAAATGAGATGATATGTAAAGGACAGGACAGAACCTTGAGGAACACCGCTATTGATGAAGAAAAGGGGGAAGCTAATCGATCAACAACCACAGAAATAGATCGGCCCTGAGAGAAAGCTAGATATGTAGGAGCAAAGTGAGGGAGGGAAGCCAAAAGAGGGGAGCTTATCGATGAGACCCCGGTGCCACACCCTGTCAAAACCTGAGATATATCAAGGGCAGCTAAACATGACTCCACAAAATCTTTCAGGGATGATGACCAGACATAAGTAAGATAGGAAAGAATATCACCAATGAATCTCGCTTTACGGAAGCCATGCTGGTGATCAGAGAGAAGACTGCGATTTTCGAGGTGTTTAAGGGTATAGGAGTTGAGGGATTCAAAGACTTTAGAAATGGTAAATGCCAAAGTAATAGGACGATAGTTAGAGGGGTCAGAACGGTCACCTTTCTAAGGAATGGGATGCATTAATCCATGCTTCCAAGTAGAGGGAAATATATTGGTTTTTAAACAGAAATGGTACAGACGAGCAAGTACAGGTGCAAGTTCCGAGGCACACTTTTTCAGTTCACGGGGATGGATGATATCAAGACCATAAGCCTTGCTTGTGTCCAGAGAAAGAAGCGCCTTTCGGACAGTCCGGAAAGAGATTACGGGAAGAGGCATAGGATTAGTAAGAGGAGCATCAGGGGGCGAAGGAATGTTAAGAGTCATCCAAGGTGGTGTTAGAGGAGAAACGGGAACCAAATAGAGTTGCTTTGTCTACGGGTGAGACAGCTATAGTACCGTCAGAACGGGAAAGTGAAGAGAAGGTAGAGCGACACAAGTTGTTAGAAATATCCTTAGCTAAAGGCCAGAGGGACCTGTCAGTGGATGACGAGGAGAGGTTATCGCACTTCTTTTGGGTAAAGTAACGCTTCGCCTCACGGATAACGTGCTTGCAGTGATTATGGGCAGTGATAAAAGTTGAATGGGAGCCAGAGGAAGGAGAGTTTCCAAGCCCGTTATGCCTGATCCCTTGCCTGAACGGTATCAGAACAGGACTGGTTGAACCAGGGATTGGATGAAGAGGTCGTCTTGGAGGAAGAGGGGATAAATGCTTCCATTCCCGCTAGAATATCCTGTGCTATGCGTTTGGCGGAGACAGAAGCATCACCACGTAAGTGACAGTAATTTACCCAAGGAACGTCAGAAAAAGATTACGTAAGTTATTCCAGTCAACTTTGTTGAGGTGCCAATATTTACGCTTAGAAGGAGCTGCTGGTTGGGGAGATGCCGAAAGAAAAAATACTTTTATGAGAGTGTGATCGCATGAACCAATTGGGAACGAAATTGTGTATTTACAGCGGGATGGACTAGAGCTGAAAAACAAATCCAGAATATTAGGAGAGTGGTCACAGCGGTCAGGTAGATGGATAAAGTGGGAGATAATCTGCTCTAAATCACTGAGAATGAAGAACGTGTGGGCTTCACTCCCTCCACCATCCGTATGGGAGGAATTCAACCATTCCCTATGGTGAACGTTGAAATCCCCGAGGTAGAGGATCTCAGCTTGTGGGTGAGAGGATGTCACAGTATCATGGCAGGAGTTTAGATAATCGAAGAAGGATACAAAATTTGTAGAATTAGGAGCGCGATAGGGGAAACAGAAGATAAGTGTGGAAGTAGAGAGACAGACCTTGAGCCACATAACATCAAGGAGACTCAAGGTCCTTGAGGCGTGCAACAGGTGTGTTGATGTGATTCACAGGTGACGTTAGTGTTCTGGACTATCTAAAGACATGACTACTGTTTTGAATGACATAATGACGTGATTATTGGAAGCTAATGGACTGGACAATCTAATGGCATGATTACTGAAGTTAAATGATGTGACGACCTAATGACATGATTACTGGTGAAGTTAATGATGTGAACGACCTAATGACATGATTACTGTGAAGTTAATGATGTGAACGACCTATTGAAATAATTACTGAAATCTGTGTTCAGGACGACCTACTGACATGCATGATATGAAGTTTGTGTTCTGGGTATGATTACTGGTGAAATGATTGATCTGGGTGACCAAATGAAATGATCAGTGGTGAAATTAATGATCTCGTCGACCTAATGTTATGACTACTGTTCTGAACTACTTAATGAGCCTATTACTATTGAAGCTAGTGTTCTGGACAACCTAATGACATGATTACAGTGAAAATAAAAGTGCTCTGGATGAGCTAATGACATGGTTACAGGTGAAACTGGTTTTCTGAACAACCCAATCCACTATCACCCTCACCAATACTACATCACGACCCTCCTGACGCAGCAACTGGCAGGACAGAGGTGGTGGGGAAGGAGACCTACTACTATCTTGATAATGCCAGTGGCAGACGACGTACAGATCCTCCACATGTGAGGCACACCAACTCCACACACCTCTCTGGCCTGAAGGTGGTGGTGGTGATGGTGATGGTGATGATGATGATGGTGATGGTGATGGTGATGGTGATTCATAATGATAAAGCTCGTCTTATGAAAAACGATATATGAGAAAAGTTACAAGAGAAACACAAGGGAAAATACGAATTACAAGACATCAAGCAATATTTACAATGCAGAAACCATGAGAATAATGATGATAAAAATAATACTAATGATATTAGTAGTAGTAGTAGTAGTAGTAGTAGTAGTAGTAGTAGTGATGATTATAAAAATAATAATAATAATAATAATAGTAATAATAAGGACAGGAAGTGATAGTGTGGGTGTATTGGGCAATAGTTACAGATTGCATGGGCCACTCACATTAATTCAATTGAAATGGAAGCCATGAAATTTGCATAGGTTTGGGGAGTGGTTGGTTGAGTTCCAGAGGGTATTGTGGAGAGAACAGTGCTGGGGGGGGGGGGGGGGGCAGAAGTCTGCTGGACCATATACTACTGTGCTACTTCTAGTAATATTGATTGTAGTAGAAGTAGTAACAGTAACATCAGTGGGTCATAGTTTGAGCAGAAGTAGCACTGATAGTAGTAGTAATAACAGTAGTAGTAGTAGTATAACAGAACAATAGTAGTAATAATACATAACTCTTACTCAGGATGTATATACGTGGTCAGATTGTGGAGGTCCTATATACTGAAGCAATATGGCCATAAAGCTACAAGAGAGATGGTTATAAATGCCTGAATCATGAGTTCAGTAACACATGATCCAGGCCCGCTAGTTACATGCTCAGGTAACACTCGCTGTGTATGTGGGTCGGGCACGTTAACCGTAACTACTTACACGGAGCCAGGCTCTTCCTCCTAGTATATATATATATATATATATATATATATATATATATATATATATATATATATATATATATATATATATATGGTAATTCTCGTTATGCTTTAATCCAGGGTGAGTGGTTCCCGCTGGGCTTACCTTTTAACACACACACACACACACACACACACATATATATATATATATATATATATATATATATATATATATATATATATATATATATATATATATATATATTTTTATATTTATTTTGCTTTGTCGCTGTCTCCCGCGTTTGCGAGGTAGCGCAAGGAAACAGACGAAAGAAATGGCCCAACCCACCCCCATACACATGTATATACATACACGTCCACACACGCAAATATACATACCTATACATCTCAATGTACACATATACATACACACACAGACATATACATATATACACATGCACACAATTCACACTGTCTGCCTTTATTCATTCCCATCGCCACACATGGAATAACATACCCCTCCCCCCTCATGTGTGCGAGGTAGCGCTTGGAAAAGACAACAAAGGCCCAATTCGTTCGCACTCAGTCTCTAGCTGTCATGCAATAATGCCCGAAACCTACAGCTCCCTTTCCACATCCAGGCCCCACAGAACTTTCCATGGTTTACCCCAGACGCTTCACATGCCCTGATTCAATCCATTGACAGCACGTCGACCCCGGTATACCACATCGATCCAATTCACTCTATTCCTTGCCCGCCTTTCACCCTCCTGCATGTTCAGGCGCCGATCACTCAAAATCTTTTTCACTCCATCTTTCCACCTCCAATTTGGTCTCCCACTTCTCCTCGTTCCCTCCACCTCCGACACATATATCCTCTTGGTCAATCTTTCCTCAATCATTCTCTCCATGTGCCCAAACCATTTCAAAACACCCTCTTCTGCTCTCTCAACCACGCTCTTCTTATTTCCACACATCTCTCTTACCCTTACATTACTTACTCGATCAAACCACCTCACACCACATATTGTCCTCAAACATCTCATTTCCAGCACATCCACCCTCCTGCGCACTACTCTATCCATAGCCCACGCCTCGCAACCATACAACATTGTTGGAACCACTATTCCTTCAAACATAGCCATTTTTGCTTTCGGAGATAATGTTCTCCACTTCCACATATTCTTCAAGGCTCCCAGGATTTTCGCCCCTTCCCCCACCCTATGATTCATATATATATATATATATATATATATATATATATATATATATATATATATATATCCCTAAATACATTCAATTCCTCCTCCACTCCCCTTACGTCATTTGTTCTCACCTTTTTCCATTCTGTACTCAGTCTCTCCTGGTACTTCCTCACACAAGTCTCCTTCCTAAGCTCACTTACTCTCACCACTCTCTTCACCCCAACATTCTCTCTTCTTCTCTGGAAACCTCTACAAATCTTCACTTTCGCCTCCACTAGATAATGATCAGACATCCATCCAGTTGCACCTCTCAGCACATTAGCATTCAAAAGTCTCTCTTTCGCGCGCCTATCAATTAACACGTAATCCAATAACGCTCTCTATCCATCTCTCCTACTTACATACGTATACTTATGTATATCTCTCTTTTTAAACCAGGTATTCCCAATCACCAGTCCTTTTTCAGCACATAAATCTACAAGCTCTTCACCATTTAGATTTACAACACTGAACACCAATTATTCCCTCAACTGCCACATTATTCACCTTTGCATTCAAATCACCCATCACTGTAACCTGGTCTCGTGCATGAAAACTACTAACACACTCACTCAGCTGCTCCCAAAACACTTGCCTTTCATGATCTTTCTTCTCATGCCCAGGTGCATATGCATCAATAATCACCCATCTCTCTCCATCAACTTTCAGTTTTACCCATATCAATCTAGAGTTTACTTTCTTACATTCTATCACATACTCCCAGCACTCCTGTTTCAGGAGTAGTGTTACTCCTTCCCTTGCTCTTGTCCTCTCACTAACCCCTGACTTTACTCCCAAGACATTCCCAACCCACTCTTCCCCTTTACCCTTGAGCTTCGTTTCACTCAGAGCCAAAACATCCAGGTTTCTTTCCTCAAACATACTACCTATCTCTCCTTTTTTCTCATCTTGGTTACATCCACACACATTTAGACACCCCAATCTGAGCCTTCGAGGAGGATGAGCACTCCTCGCGTGACTCCTTCTTTTGTTTCCCCTTTTAGAAAGTTGAAATATAAGGAGGGGAGGGTTTCTAGCCCCCCGCTCCCGTCCCATTTAGTCGCCTTCTACGATACGTGAGGAATGCGTGAGAAGTATTCTTTCTCCCTTATCCAACATATCCGCCATGTTAGATTTATCAGACTTCTCTTCTCTTACATCAAATAAGTCCATGCCTACCTCTGCTCCGCCACATATACACATCACATACACTCAGAAATGACCTGGTTTGCCTAACGACACACACGGCTTCGTACATATCCTCCAAGATACTAATTTGGGTACAAAAATCCCATCACAACACAACACAGACCCACAGTTCTACACAAGGCCATATTCCCGCCACATTAGACACGAATTACACCACCCTTACCTTACCCCAGCTGATCGAGCCGCTGCTGGTGTGGCTCCACATTCAAGGGACACGATGTACCATCTTCCGACATACAGCTGTTGCCCAACTTTCCTCATGCGTCTAAGTACTCCATTTTGATCAATTCACGAGCGGCGGTGGTTCTCTTAAAGTAGGTTTTGTGCGGTAATGGGTCCAAATTCGCGCCGCTCACTGAAGCCCAAGCCGATGCGCTGTCGTTCTTCTGGGTATAGATCCGTAATCTGGCCTCATCCTACCTCTCCGAGGTTGTCTCTTAATCCTAGGTAACTTTGTAAAGTCTCACCATCCATGTCATTAACTCTTGCCTTCCATATCAGGAAGTGTCTGCTTGTAATCTTTGGTAACCCAGGACCACATACTATATACTAAGGACCACATAAGCTATACATCTAGGACCACATAGACTATACACCAAGGACCACATAAACTATACACCTAAGACCACATAGACTATACACCCAGGACCACATAAACTATAGCCCAAGGACCACGTGAAACATACACCTAAGTCCACAGAAACTATACATCTAGAATCATATAAACTATACACCGAGGACCAAATAAACTATACATCCAGGACATAAATTATACACCTAGGACAAACTACACACTGAAGATCACATGAAACCTTGACTGAAAGCTAAAAGAATAGAAAAAGTGGTCGAAATTCAGAAACCAATTCTGAAGTGCAGACGTTTATTTGTAAGTTGTTAATGAATGTTGTTTACCTGCAAGTGATCTTACACAGTGCACGTTCCTGCTTGTATGTGACGGTGGGATTTACTTGAGGAAGTGACGTGCATCTTGGCTCTGACTGTTGACTTGTGGCTTACATATGTGAATCAGTGAGGTGAGTGTGTTAACTTTTAACTGAACGATGTATTACACCATCAAGATTCCCCTAATTACCAAAGATCCATTTTGTAGGACTATATCTATATATATATATATATATATATATATATATATATATATATATATATATATATATATATATATTATTTACTTATTCATTTATTTATCTATTTTGCTTTGTCGCTGTCCCCCGCATTAGCGGGGTAGCGCAAGAAAACGGACGAAAGAATGGCCCAACCAACCCACATACACATGTATATACATACACGTCCACACACGCAAACATACATACCTATACATCTCAACGTATACATATATATACACACACAGACATATACATATATACACATGTACATAGTTCATACTGTCTGCCTTTATTCATTCCAATCGCCACCCCGCCACACATGAAATGACAACCCCCTCCCCCCGCATGTGCTCGAGGTAGCGCTAGGAAAAGACAACAAAGGCCACATTCGTTCACACTCAGTCTCTAGCTGTCATGTATAATGCACTGAAACAACAGCTCCCTTTCCATATCCAGGCCCAACAGAATTTTCTATGGTTTACTCCAGACGCTTCACATGCCCTGGTTCAATCCATTGACAGCACGTCGATCCCGCTATACCACATCGTTCCAATTTACTCTATTCCTTGCACACCTTTCACCCTCCTGCATGTTCAGGCCCCGATCACTCAAAATCTTTTTCACTCCATCTTTCCACCACCAATTTGGTCTCCTACTTCTCCTCGTTCCCTCTACCTCCGACACATATATCCTCTTGGTCAATCTTTCCTCACTCATTCTCTCCATGTGACCAAACCATTTCAAAACACCCTCTTCTGCTCTCTCAACCACACTCTTTTTAATACAACACATCTCTCTTACCCTTTCATTACTTACTCGATCAAATCACCTCACACCACATATTGTCCTCAAACATCTCATTTCCAGCACATCCACCCTCCTCCGCACAACTCTATCTATAGCCCACGCCTCGCAACCATATAACTCTTCTGTTTCCTCATTTAGAAAGTTAAAATACAAGGAAGGGAGGGTTTCCAGCCCCCCGCTTCCGTCCCCTTTAGTCGCCTTCTACGACACGTGAGGGATGCGTGGGAAGTATTCTTTCTTCCCTATCCCCAGGGATAATATATATATATATATATATATATATATATATATATATATATATATATATATATATATATATATATATATATAGTCCTACAAAGTGGATTTTTGGTAATTAGGGGAATCTTGATGATGTAATACATGGTTCATATATATATATATATATATTGGCGGAATGCGTGCAGAGTGCCATTGTACAAAGGCAAAGGGGATAAGAGTGAGTGCTCAAATTACAGAGGTATAAGTTTGTTGAGTATTCCTGGTAAATTATATGGGAGGGTATTAATTGAGAGGGTGAAGGCATGTACAGAGCATCAGATTGGGGAAGAGCAGTGTGGTTTCAGAAGTGGTAGAGGATGTGTGGATCAGGTGTTTGCTTTGAAGAATGTATGTGAGAAATACTTAGAAAAGCAAATGGATTTGTATGTAGCATTTATGGATCTGGAGAAGGCATATGATAGAGTTGATAGAGATGCTCTGTGGAAGGTATTAAGAATATATGGTGTGGGAGGAAAGTTGTTAGAAGCAGTGAAAAGTTTTTATCGAGGATGTAAGGCGTGTGTACGTGTAGGAAGAGAGGAAAGTGATTGGTTCTCAGTGAATGTAGGTTTGCGGCAGGGGTGTGTGATGTCTCCATGGTTGTTTAATTTGTTTATGGATGGGGTTGTTAGGGAGGTAAATGCAAGAGTTTTGGAAAGAGGGGCAAGTATGAAGTCTGTTGGGGATGAGAGAGCTTGGGAAGTGAGTCAGTTGTTGTTCGCTGATGATACAGCGCTGGTGGCTGATTCATGTGTGAAACTGCAGAAGCTGGTGACTGAGTTTGGTAAAGTGTGTGGAAGAAGAAAGTTAAGAGTAAATGTGAATAAGAGCAAGGTTATTAGGTACAGTAGGGTTGAGGGTCAAGTCAATTGGGAGGTCAGTTTGAATGGAGAAAAACTGGAGGAAGTTAAGTGTTTTAGATATCTGGGAGTGGATCTGGCAGCGGATGGAACCATGGAAGCGGAAGTGGATCATAGGGTGGGGGAGGGGGCGAAAATTCTGGGGGCCTTGAAGAATGTGTGGAAGTCGAGAACATTATCTCGGAAAGCAAAAATGGGTATGTTTGAAGGAATAGTGGTTCCAACAATGTTGTATGGTTGCGAGGCGTGGGCTATGGATAGAGTTGTGCGCAGGAGGGTGGATGTGCTGGAAATGAGATGTTTGAGGACAATGTGTGGTGTGAGGTGGTTTGATCGAGTGAGTAACGTAAGGGTAAGAGAGATGTGTGGAAATAAAAAGAGCGTGGTTGAGAGAGCAGAAGAGGGTGTTTTGAAGTGGTTTGGGCACATGGAGAGGATGAATGAGGAAAGATTGACCAAGAGGATATATGTGTCGGAGGTGGAGGGAACAAGGAGAAGAGGGAGACCAAATTGGAGGTGGAAAGATGGAGTGAAAAAGATTTTGTGTGATCGGGGCCTGAACATGCAGGAGGGTGAAAGGAGGGCAAGGAATAGAGTGAATTGGAGCGATGTGGTATACCGGGGCTGACGTGCTGTCAGTGGATTGAATCAAGGCATGTGAAGCGTCTGGGGTAAACCATGGAAAGCTGTGTAGGTATGTATATTTGCATGTGTGGACGTATGTATATACATGTGTATGGGGGGGGGGGGTTGGGCCATTTCTTTCGTCTGTTTCCTTGCGCTACCTCGCAAACGCGGGAGACAGCGACAAAGTATAAAAAAAAAAAAAAAAATATATATATATATATATTATATATATATATATATATATATATATATATATATATATATATATATATATATATATATATATATACATATATATAAATATATATATATATGTATATATATATATATACATATATATATGAAGAAAGCTCAAAGTTTTCCTTCCTTGCCCACCACATGAACACAGGCAGAAGGCTGAGGCACTGTTAACGTCATTCATCCACTGTAGTTAGTGATTCCTCGTTCACGACGAGCTAGTTAGTGTCTGAGTTAGAAACGTGATGAGGTTGAGCTTGCCTGCCAGTGTGTACTGGTCGCTGCCGGCGCCTCACCTCCGTCTTCTGGGGATGTGACACGTGAGGAGAGAGAAGATTATGAATTTCATAAGCATAATCAATCTCGTGAAATTGTATTTTTAGACTCTGGATTTACATTTAGATCAGAGTAGCTCCCAGGGGCTCAGACCAGGCAAACAGTTGGGGAACTGGGGTGAATAGCATCAGGGTAAGCAGGGGAGGCAGGTACAGGATAATCATGCCATCAACAACCTCTTAAACTCTCTTCCCTTGGTCAATATTTATGCCTGAGAGGGGTGGCAGGCGAGGGCAGGTGGCAGGCCTGCCCTCCGCTCCCTCCATCATCACTCAGGCCACCACATCCAGCCACCGCCACCACCACTACCAACACCGACCCTCTTTTAACATTCTCTTTAGGGTGAGGGTCACCAGGAGCCTGAGTCTGGCCCTACTGCCCCGGAGATGGTGCCACTATTCGCTACTGTACAGGTGGGTCTGGCAATGTACAGTCCTGTAGAGGTGTTAAAAGGTTCTGTTCTACACATGTGCCTCTGACACCTTTCTGTCCTGCACAAGTGTTACTGACAGCGTTCTCTCCCATAGGGTTGCCACCGAGTTGCTTATCTGGTTCTTAACAATGCTAACGATATCAGTTTGTCCGACAACAATGTTTGTAACATTAGTCTGTTCCATGACAATGTTGGCGACTATACTATTCTCCCATAACAACACTGGTGACACTAGTCTGACCCACAGTTGTAGTGGTGACACTGACTTGTACTGTAGCAAAACTGAAAAACAGAAACAGAAGGTAAAAGAGAGGAAACTCTGCTGAACTGAATAGTTTCTTCGAGGAACACAAACCTGCGTACTGAACTAAACAGTGTGGGTAGAGAGATCAGTGCTTCATGTGGTCCTGTAAAGTCTACTGCGAGGAGTCACGCACGAGCAAGTGAGTACCAGCTGAGGAAGAGGTGAGGGATGTGGGTGGAGCGGCAGAAGAAGCATTGTGCAATCAAAAGATGTCAAAAGGCCTATCTAGAGAAACAGAGGTACACCGAAGGACAGATCTATGAAGCACTTGCGACAGGCAATGTTTGAACCCAACATGAGTAGGTCAAATGATTGAAACAATAAGATGTGAACAACAGAAAAAAAGTAAAACACCAGCAAACATCAGAAGCTGTTGAAAAGTTTTCACTTTGAACATATCAATAATCAAAAATGACTGATGAAATCAAAGGCTTCAGAAATGGAGATTCATGTTTATTAAGAGTTTAATGCCATGTTTCAGCGCAAATCAGTTCTCCAAAGCACTAGGCCTGAAATTTGATTATGGAGAGAACTGAAATCATTAATCAAGATACAAACTGGAACATAAACGATCTCGACCTACATAAGGCGGATGGCCTGCCAGTATCTTCCTACAGATTCTAGTAATATGCTTGAACCCTTAATCGTCCAGCTGAGGTCTCAGAAAATCACTAGATGTGGGATTATGATAACAAAAGGGAAAACAGACAAAACGAACAAGCATATGTTTAGAAAGACGATAGGGAAACAACCTTAGACTATGGCAAGTATTACAGGAAACGGAATCTGTAAATTACCGGAAACAAATTGATGACGAGCCAAGAGGTCGGTGTGAAACAGCATCTTAGAGGGAAGAGATTCCCATAACCAAAGGAACTGCACCTCTGTAGCAGAGTGATCATCAGTATTGAGGGAAAAGAAAATGGTGCGTGAACCATGTGTTTGTCAACTTCTACACGACAGATGGCTTAGTCTCTTATAGAAGACTGGCAGGCCGCTAGAATTCCAGCCAGGCTCCTCAGCAGATCGAGAGGTACCTAACTGAGGGGGAGGAGAGGAAACTTGTCAAACATGCCTTCCCTCACTGGCGTCCCTCACGTGTGTGTTCTGTGGCCGCTGTTATATCTGATGTGGATACGTACCTTGTCTGAGGAATGATCTTAGATGTAAATGTTTGAAGACGATGCCAAGATTATCATTATCATTATTATCATTATCATTATTATTATTATCATTATTATCATTATTATTATTATTATCATTATCATTATCATTATTATTATCATTATTATTATTATTATTACCATTATTATTATTATCATTATTATTATTATTATTTTCAATATTATTATAATCATCATTTCAATTATCATTAATATCATTATGATGATTATTATCATTACTATCATTATGATGATAATTATCATTATCATTATAATCATTATTACTTTTACTATCATTATCATTGCTTCATTAATCATTCTTATTGTTATATAACCCTAAGTTCCGAAGATACGACGCTCCTTTCCACGCAACAGCAGGGTAAGGTGGGCTCTTTTGGAGGAAGTGAGGGTCCCCAACGATCATATAGTCCTTCCCTTCGCCAAATATGATACAGCCTCGACCAGGACGACCTCACGCTGGCGGCGCCACCACTTGCAGTTGCTGTTCGCCGTCACCTGTATACCCCAGGACACCTGTCTGAAGGGGTCCTGGTCTTACCCCAGGACACCTTTCTGAAGGGGTCCTGGTCTTACCCCAGGACACCTTTTCAAAAAGGATCTTGCTGCTTGTACTAGACTCAGTATCAGGGACACGATCGACTCCTGTGAAGTCAACTGACAATGTTATGTACATCCCCGCCAAAGATGCCTTCCGCTTGCAGTGTAACCTCATGCAGGCAGAGTCCGGCAGTACCAGTAACAACGATATATATATATATATATATATATATATATATATATATATATATATATATATATATATATATATATATGGTTTTATATATATATATATAGGTTAGCTTAGGTTAGGCTAGATTAGGTAGCGCAAGGAAACAGACGAAAGGATGGCCCAACCCATCCACATACATAAGCATATACATACACGCCCACACACGCACATATACATACATTTCAACGTATACATACATATACATACACAGACATATACATATACACACATGTACTTATTAAAATTTGCTGCCTTCATCCATTTCCATCGCCAACCCGCCACACATGAAATGACAACTCTCCACTTCCCCAGCACGCGCGCGAGGTAGCGCTAGGAAAAGACTACTAAGGCCACAATCCTTCACACTCAGTCTCTAGCTGTCATGTATAATGCACCGAAACCACAGCTCCCTTTCCACATCCAGGCCCCACAAAACTTTCCATGGTTTACCCCAGACGCTTCACATGCCCTGTTCAATCCACTGATAGCACGTC
Source organism: Panulirus ornatus (assembly GCF_036320965.1). Classification (NCBI taxonomy): domain Eukaryota; kingdom Metazoa; phylum Arthropoda; class Malacostraca; order Decapoda; family Palinuridae; genus Panulirus; species Panulirus ornatus. The sequence continues at coordinate 42,092,284 of NC_092241.1, read as the reverse complement.
GATCCCGACATACCACATCGTTCCATTTCACTCCATTCCTTGCACGCCTTTCACCCTGCTGCATGGTCAGGCACCGATCGCTCAAAATCTTCACTCCAACCTTCCACCTCCAATTTGGTCTCCCACTTCTCGTTCCCTCCACCTCTGACACATATATCTTCTTTGTCAATCATTCCGCACTCATTCTCTCCATGTAACCAAACCATTTCAATACACCCTCTTCTGCTCTCTCAACCACACTCTTTTTTATTACCACACATCTCTCTTACCCTTTCATTACTTACTCGATCAAACCACCTCACACCACATATTGTTCTCAAACATCTCATTTTCCAACACATCCACCCCCTCCGCACAACCCTGTCTATAGTCCACGCCTCGCAACCATATAACATTGTTGGAACTACTATTAGTTCAAACATACCCATTTTTGCTCTCCGAGATAACGGTTTGGGCTTCTACACATTCTTCAACGCTCCCACAACCTTCGCCCCCTCCCCTACCCTGTGACACTTCCGCTTCCATGGTTCCATCTGCTGCCAAATCCACTCCCAGATATCTAAAACACTTCACTTCCTCCAGTTTTTCTTCATTCAAACTTACCTCCCAATTTACTTGTCCTTCAACCCTACTGAACCTAATAACCTTGTTCTTATTCAAATTTACTCTCAGCTTTCTTCTTTCACACACCTTACCAAACTCAGTCACCAACTTCTGCTGTTTCTCACCCGAATCAGCCATCAGCTCTGTATCATCAGCGAACAACAACTGACTCACTTCCCGAGCCCCCTCATCGACAACAGACTGCATACTTGTCCCTCTCTTCAAAACTTGCATTCACCTCCCTAACAACCCCATTCATTAACAAATTTTACAACCATGGAGACATCACGCACCCCTGCTGCAAACCGATATTCACTGGGAACCAACCAATCACTTTCCTCTCTTCCTACTCATACACGTACCTCACATAGTCGTTAAAAACTTTTCATTGCTTTTAACAACTTGCCTCCCACACCATATATTCTTAATACCTTCCACAGAGCATCTCTATCAACTCTATCGTATGCCTTCTCCAGATCCATAAATGCTACATACAAATCCATTCTTTTTATAAGTATTTCTCACATACATTCTTTAAAGCAAACACCTCATCCACACATCCTACCATTTCTGAAACCACACTGCTCTTCCCCTATCTGATGCTCTATACATGCCTTCACCCTTTCAATCAATACCCTTCCATATAATTTCCCAGGAATACTCAACAAATTTATACCTCTGTAATTTGAATACTCACCTTTATCCCCTTAGCCTGTGTACAATGGCACTATGCATGCATTCAGCCAATCCTCAGGCACTTCACCATGCCCCATACATATATTGAATATCCTCACCAAACAGTCAACAACACAGTCACCCCCTTCTTTAAATAAATTCCACCGCAATACCATCCTAACCCGCAGCCTTGCCGGCTTTCATCTTCCGCAAGGCTTTCGCTACCTCTTTTATTTTTACCAAACCATTCTCCCTGACCATTTCGCACACCACCTCGACCAAAATACCCTATATCTGCCCCTCTATCATCAAACTCATTCAACAAACCTTTAAAATGCTTACTCCATCTCCCTCTCACTTAGCCACTACTTGTTATTACCTTCCCATTAGCCCCTTTCACCAATGTTCCCATTTGTTCTCTTTTCTTACGCACTTTATTTACCTCTTTCTAAAACATCCTTTTATTCTCCGTAAGATTTAACGATATACATATATATATATATATATATATATATATATATATATATATATATATATATATATATATATATATATATATTTTTTTTTTTTTTTTATACTTTGTCGCTGTCTCCCGCGTTTGCGAGGTAGCGCAAGGAAACAGACGAAAGAAATGGCCCAACCCCCCCCCCCATACACATGTACATACACACGTCCACACACGCAAATATACATACCTACACAGCTTTCCATGGTTTACCCCAGACGCTTCACATGCCTTGATTCAATCCACTGACAGCACGTCAACCCCTGGATACCACATCGCTCCACTTCACTCTATTCCTTGCCCTCCTTTCACCCTCCTGCATGTTCAGGCCCCGATCACACAAAATCTTTTTCACTCCATCTTTCCACCTCCAATTTGGTCTCCCTCTTCTCCTCGTTCCCTCCACCTCCGACACATATATCCTCTTGGTCAATCTTTCCTCACTCATTCTCTCCATGTGCCCAAACCATTTCAAAACACCCTCTTCTGCTCTCTCAACCACGCTCTTTTTATTTCCACACATCTCTCTTACCCTTACGTTACTCACTCGATCAAACCACCTCACACCACACATTGTCCTCAAACATCTCATTTCCAGCACATCCATCCTCCTGCGCACAACTCTATCCATAGCCCACGCCTCGCAACCATACAACATTGTTGGAACCACTATTCCTTCAAACATACCCATTTTTGCTTTCCGAGATAATGTTCTCGACTTCCAAAGTATAAAAAAAAAAAAAAAAAAAAAAAAAAAAATATATATATACATATTCACACACATGACGTATACACACAAACACACATACAAACATATACTACTACTTACATCTCTCAATATAGTTTTACCAAACTGGAGCATATATCTTACATCCTAATCGATTATATTGTAATTCATCCTATAATTAGCATAATTTTGGACGTTACGTCACTGGTGAACATTATGCTTCTTCATAACATACATTATGTATCGTCATTACCCACATACATCATGCGTAAAAACACGATGATGCAATAAATATTAACCTTGTATAGCAGCTGGAAAAGATTATACCACACACAAGGTGGTCGACCCTCACGCTCACGGCCAGCTTGAATGGATCATGGACGCCCGGTAGTGCACCTGAAGTACTGCTATTTTCTCTATGGCTATTTGTTCAAAGGAACTGCTAATACTTCTCATGAAGAGTTACTTTTTTGATGAACTTCTTTTCTGAAGATATGAGTGATGAACATATGAGAGCGATGAACAAATGAGTGTGACGAACATATGAGAGTGATGAAGATATGAGTGAGATGAAGATATGAGTGTGATGAAGATATCAGTGACAAACATATGAGTGTGATGAACATACAAATGCGAAGATATGAGTGATGAACATATGAGTGTGATAAACATACACATGTGATAAAGATATGAGTGATGAACATATGAGTGTGATGAACACACAAATGTGATGAAGATATGAGAGATGAACATATGAGTGTGATGAACATATAAGTATGATGAAGATATGACAGTATATAAGATATGAGAGTAATGAAGATATGAGGGTGATGAAGATATGAGTGATGAACATATGAGAGTGATGAAGATATGAGAGTAATGAAGATATGAGTGTGATGAAGATATGAGTGTGATGAAGATATCAGTGATGAACATATGAGTGTGATGAACATACAAATGTGATGAAGATATGAGTGATGAACATAAGTGTGATGAAAATACAAATGTGATGAAGATATCAGCGATGAAAATATAAGTGTGATGAACATACGAGAGTGATGAAGATATGAGTTATGGACGTATGAGTGTGATGAACGTATAAGTATGATGAAGATATGAGAGTAATGAAGATATGAGTGTGATGAAGATATGAGTGATGAACATACGAGTGTGATGAACACATGAGAGTGATGAATATATGAGTGTGATGAAGATATGAGTGTGATGAAGACATCAGTGATGAACATATGAGTGTGATGAACATAAAAGTATGATGAAGATACGAGTGATGAAGAAATGAGTGATGAACATATGAGTGTGATGAACATATAAGTGTGATGAAGATATGAGAATAATGAAGATATGAGTGTGCTGAAGATATGAGAGTGATGAAGATATGAGTGATGAACATATGAGTGTGATGAACATATAAGTATGATAAAGATATGAGAGTAATGAAGATATGAGTGATGAACATATGAGTATGATGAACATACAAGCATGATGAAGATATGAGAGTAATGAAGATATGAGTGTGATGAAGATGTGAGAGTGATGAAGATATGGGTGATGAACATATGAGTGTGATGAACATACAAATGTGATGAAGATATGAGAGTGATGAACATATGAGTGATGAACATATGAGTGTGATAAACATACAAGTATGATGAAGATATGAGAGTGATGAAGATATAAGTGGGATGAAGATGTGAGAGTGATGAATATATGAGTGATGAACATATGAGTGTGATGAACATACAAATGTGATGAAGATATGAGAGTGATGAAGATATGAGTGATGAACATATGAGTGTGATGAACATATAAGTGTAATGAAGATATGGGAGTGATGAAGATATGAGAGTGGTTAAGATATGAGTGATGAACATATGAGTGTGATGAACATACAAATGTGATGAAGATATAAGAGTAATGAAGATATGAGTGATGAACATATGAGTGTGATGAACATACAAGTATGATGAAGATATGAGAGTGATGAAGATATGAGTGTGATGAAGATATGAGAGTAATGAAGATATGAGTGTGATGAACATACAAATGTGATGAAGATATGAGAGTGATGAAGATATGAGTGATGAACATATGAGTGTGATGAACATATAAGTGTAATGAAGATATGGGAGTGATGAAGATATGAGAGTGGTTAAGATATGAGTGATGACATATGAGTGTGATAAACATACAAGTGTGATGAAGATATTACAGTAATGAACATATGTGTGTGATGAAGATATGAGTGATGAACATATGAGTGTGATGAACATACAAGCATGATGAAGATATGGGAGTAATGAAGACATGAGTGTGATGAAGATATGAGAGTAATGAAGATATGAGTGATGAACATATGAGTATGATGAAGATATGAGAGTAATGAAGATATGAGTGATGAATATATGAGTGTGATGAACATACAAATGCGATAAAGATATGAGAGCAATGATGATATGAGTGATGAGCATATGAATGTAATGAACATATAAGTGTGATGAAGATATGAGATTGATGAAGATATGAGTGATGGACATATAAGTGTGATGAACATATGAGTGTGATGAACATATGAAAGTGATGAAGATATGACTGATGAAAATATGAGTGAGATGAACATACAAATGTGATAAAGATATGAGTGTAATGAAGATAAGAGTGATGAACATATGAGTGATGTGATGTGATGAACATATGAGAGTGATGAAGATATGAGTGATGAACATATGAGTGTGATGAACATAGAAGTTTGATGAAGATATGAGAGCGATGAAGATATGAGTGTGATGAACATATAAGTATGATGAAGATATGAGAGTAATGAAGTTATGAGTGTGATGAAGATATGCGAGTGATGAAGATATGAGTGATGAACATATGAATGTAATGAACATATAAGTGTGATGAAGATATGAGAGTGATGAAGATATGACTGATGAAAATATGAGTGTGATGAACATACAAATGTGATAAAGATATGAAAGTAATGAAGATATGAGTGATGAACATATGAGTGTGATGAACATATAAATGTGATGAAGATATGAGTTATGAAGATATGAGAGTGATGAAGATATGAGTGATGAACGTATGAGTGTGATGATCATAAAAATGTGATGAAGATATGAGAGTAATGAAGATATGAGTGATGAACATATGAGTGTGATGAACATATATATAAGTGTGATGAACATATGAGAGTAATGAAGATATGAGTGATGAATATATGAGTGTGAAGAACATACAAATGTGATGAAAATATGAGAGTAATGAAGTTATGAATGATGAAGATATGAGTGTGATGAACATATAAGTATGATGAAGATATGAGAGTAATGAAGATATGAGTGTGATGAAGATATGAGAGTGATGTAGATATGAGTGATGAACATAAGAGTGTGCTGAACATATAAGTATGATGAAGATATGAGAGTAATGAAGACCTGAGTGATGAACATATGAGTGTAATGAACATACAAATGTGATGAAGATATGAGAGTAATGAAGATATGAGTGATGAACATATGAGTGTGATGAACATACAAATGTGAAGAGATGAGAGTAATGAAGATATGAGTGATGAACATATGAGTGTGATGAACATATAAGTGTATTGAAGATATGAGAATAATGAAGATATGAGTGTGATGAAGATATGAGAGTGATGTAGATATGAGTGATGAACATAAGAGTGTGCTGAACATATAAGTATGATGAAGATATGAGAGTAATGAAGATATGAGTGATGAACATATGAGTGTGATGAACATACAAATGTGATAAAGAGATGAGAGTAATGAAGATATGAGTGTTGAACATGTGAGTGTGATGAACATATAAGTGTGATGAAGATATGAGAGTGATGAAGATAATGAGTGATGAACATATGAGTGTGATGAACATGTAAGTATGATGAAGATATGAGAGCGATGAAGATATGAGTGATGAATATATGAGTGTGATGAAGATATAAGTATGATGAAGATATGAGAGCAATGAAGATATGAGTGATGAAGATATGAGTGTGATGAACATACAAATGTGATAAAGAGATGAGAGTAATGAAGATATGAGTGTGATGAAGATGTGAGTGATGAAGATATGAGTGTGATGAACACATAAGTGTGATGAAGATATGAGAGTGATGAAGATATGAGTGTGATGAAGATATTAGTGATGAAGTTATGACTGATGAATATATGAGTGTGTTGAACATACAAATGTGATGAATATATGAGAGCAATGAAGATATGAAGGTGATGAAGATATGAGTGATGAACATATGAGCGTGATGAACATACAAATGTGATGAAGATATGAGAGTGATGAAGATATGAGTGATGAACATATGTTTGTGATAAACATATAAGTGTGATGAAGATATGAGAGTAATGAAGATATGGGTCATGGAGATATGAGTGTGATGAACATATAAGTATGATGAAGATATGAGAGTAATGAAGATATGAGTGTGATGAAGATATAAGTGATGAACTAATGAGTGTGATGAACATATAAGTATGATGAAAATATGAGATTAATGAAAATATGAGTGATGAAGATATGAGTGATGAACATATGTGTGATGAACATATAAGTGTGATGAAGATATGAGAGTATTGAAGATATGAGTCATGAAGATATGAGTGTGATGAACATATAAGTATGATGAAGATATGAGAGTAATGAAGATATGAGTGATGAACATATGAGTGTGATGAACATTTAAGTGTGATGAACATATAAGTGTGATGAAGATGTGAGAATAATGAAGATATGAGTGTGATGAAGATATGAGAGTGATGAAGATATGAGTGACGAACACATGAGTGTGATGAACATATAAGTGTGATGAACATATAAGTGTGATGAAGATGTGAGAGTAATGAAGTTATGAGTGTGATGAAGATATGAGAGTGATGAAGATATGAGTGATGAACATATGAGTGTGATAAACATACAAATGTAATGAAGATATGAGAGTGATGAAGTTATGAGTGGTGAACATATGAGTGTTATGAACATATAAGTGTGATGAAGATATGAGTGATGAAGATATATGTGATGAACATATGAGTGTGATGAACATATAAGTATGATGAAGATATGAGAGTAATGAAGATGTGAGTGTGATGAAGATATGAGTGATGATATGAGCGTGATGAAGATATGAGAGTGATGAAGATATGAGTGATGAACATATGAGTGTGATGAACATATAAGTATGATGAAGATATGAAAGTAATGAAGATATGAGTGTGATGAAGATATAAGTGATGAAGATATGAGTGTGATGAAGATATGAGAGTGATGTAGATATGAATGATGAATTATAAGTGTGATGAACATATAAGTGTGATGAAGATATGAGAGTGATGAAGATATGGGTGATGAACATATGAGTATGATGAACATATACGTATGATGAAGATATGAGAGTAATGAAGATATGAGTGATGAACATATGAATGTGATGAACATACAAATGTGATGAAGATATGAGAGTGATGAAGATATGAGTGATGAACATATGATTGTGATGAACATAGAAATGTGATGAAGATATGAGAGTGATGAAGATATGAGTGATGAACATATGAGTGTGATGAACATACAAATGTGATGAAGATATGAGAGTGATGATGATATAAGTGATGAGCATATGAATGTGATGAACATACAAATGTGATGAAGATATGAGAGCAATGAATTTATGAGTGTGATGAAGATATGAGAGTGATGAAGATATGAGTAATGAACATATGAGTGTGATGAACATATAAGTGTGATAAAGATATGAGAGTAATGAAGATATGAGTGATGAACATATGAGGTTGATGAACAAATAAGTGTGATGAAGATCTGAGGTTGATGATGATATGAGGTTGATGATATGAGTGATGAACATATGAGTTTGATGAACATACAAATGTGATGAAGATATGAGAGTTATGAAGATATGAGTGATGAACATATGAGTGTGATGAACTTACAAATGTGAGGAAGATATGAGAGTTTTGAAGATATGAGCGTGATGAAGATATGTGAGTGATGAAGATATGTGTGATGAGATATGAGAGCGATGAAGATATGAGTGATGAAAATACGAGTGTGATGAACATACAAATGTGATGAGGATATGAGAGTAATGAAGATATGAGTGTGATGAAGATGTGAGAGTGATGAAGATATGAGTGATGAACATATGAGTGTGATGAACATATAAGTGTGATGAAGATATGAGTGATGAAGATATGAGTATGATGAAGATATGAGAGTGATGAAGATATGAGTGATGAACATATGAGTGTGATGAACATATAAGTGTGATGAAGATATGATTGATGAAGATATGAGTGTGATGAAGCTATGAGAGTGATGAAGATATGAGTGATGAACATATGAATGAGATGAACACACAAATATGATGAAGATATGAAAGTAATGAAGATATGAGTGTGATGAAGATATGAGAATGATGAAGATATGAGAGTGATGATGATATGAGTGATGAACATATGAGTGTGATGAACTTACAAGTGTGATGAAGATATGAGAATGATGAACATAAGAATGTGATGAATGAACATATAAGTGTGAAGAACATAGAAGAGTGATGAACATATGAATGATGAACTTATGAGTGATGAACAAATATGTGTGAGTATCTTCAAGAAGAGTTCACTATCTGTTATTTACTCGAGTGAATTACTATCTCTTTATGATAACAATTATATCGAGGAGTTAGTATATATACCCTACTGCATGTGCATGTGTAGTTACTAATTTTGTAATGACCTATCAGTGCTATACGGGGCGGGGAGGTTTGATATTTTGTATGCTGCCTGCATTTACAACGTTTTCTTTCATACAACCATCACACCACGTTTTCTTCCATACAAACATCACTCAAATACTATGTAAGTACGACTTAACCTTATTCTTAAACGAGTTTCCTGCCTAATCTCACGTTGTGTCCTCTGTTCTCTGTCCCTACATCTCCAGCAGAGCTGGCCACTGTCTAGGTCATAAATCACTTATCAAACTTAAGAGGCTGTTATCAGGTCATCTCCTCACTCATCTTATCTATTCCATAATAGGCAAATGTATGGCTTCTGTCCTTTCCCTATAACTCAGCCCTCGTAATTCTGATATCATCTTTGTTGCCCTACTTTGGACCTTCTCTATTAGCTCTTCGTGTTTCTTTAAGTGCGATGACCAAATTTGAGACGCGTATTCTGGTTTTGGCCTTATGGAAGGTGTGAACAACTGAATATTTGCTTGTCCATATACCTAAATGCTACTCTAACATTTGCCAGCGGTACATTATTCTTCCTAGCAGTACACTGTCCTTCATAAAGCATATGTTTTTTTTTTTTTCCAGAAGTATACTGTTCTTTGCAGAAGCATATGTTCTTCCCAGTAGAATATTATCCTTTCCAGCAGCATATTGTTCTTCCAATAGCATATGTTCTGTCCAGCAGTATACTGTTCTTCCCAACAGTATACCGTTTTCCCAGCATTATGTTCTACAACATTTATGTCTTCTCTCTTAATTATTTCTTCAGTCATTTTAACTTTCCATTATTCCATTACACTCTGCCAACACACTTCCACTTACGTTGGTCACTAACTAAGACATCTTTCCACCTCCTTTTCCCCAGTTCTCTTCATCTTTCCCAAGTCGTCAGGAATTCGTAAATCAGTTTCTACTTCACCTGAACCTGACTCCTGAGTCAAGGGATCCGTCCATCTGGTTATTTCCCTTCAATGGTTCCTCCACAGCATCATCAGCTCATCTCCTTCATTAATAATTATCCCTTCTCCTGACCGGGCGGTCCTGCCCTGGCCAGGCTCCATGATCCTGCTCTGGCCAGGCTTCAGGGTCCTGCCCTGGCCAGGCTTCAGGGTCCTACCCTGGCCAGGCTTCAGGGTCCTGCCCTGGCAAGGCTTAAGGGTCCTGCCCTGGCCAGGCTCCATGGTCCTGCCCTGGCCAAGCTCCAGGGTCCTGCCTGGGCAGGCTCCATGGTCCTGCCCTGGCCAGGCTTCATGGCCCTGCCCTGGCCAGGCTCCAGGGTCCTGCCCTGGCCAGGCTCCAGGGTCCTGCCCTGGCCAGGCTTCAGGGTCCTGCCCTGGCAAGGCTTAAGGGTCCTGCCCTGGCCAGGCTCCATGGTCCTGCCTTGGCCAGGCTCCAGGGTCCTGCCTGGCCAGGCTCCATGGTCCTGCCCTGGCCAGGCTCCATGGTCCTGCCCTGGCCAGGCTCCATGGTCCTGCCCTGGCCAGGCTCCAGGGTCCTGCCCTGGCAAGGCTTAAGGGTCCTGCCCTGGCCAGGCTCCAGGGTCCTGCCTTGGCCAGGCTCCATGGTCCTGCCCTGGCCAGGCTCCAGGGTCCTGCCCTGGCCAGGCTCCAGGGTCCTGCCCTGACCAGGCTCCATGGCCCTGCCCTGGCCAGGCTCCATGGTCCTGCCCTGGCCAGGCTCCATGGTCCTGCCCTGACCAGGCTCCAGGGTCCTGCCCTAAGGCTCGACTACAAAATGTACTGGACAGAGCAGCCATCACCGTCATTAGCAATCTCGTGTAATCATAAGAGAATCACTCCACCAGTGAGCTCGGTGACATGCAGGACTGGGCATCAAGATACTCAAACGGCTCTGTGTACTTGCCTTAATGAACTTATTTAGTGTACATGTGCCGAGGCTCTCATGCAGGGAGGCACTGAAAGCTTAGTTAGCTGGACGAGGTGGAGCTGTTTGTCCAAACATCCAAATTCAGAAGAATTTAACCAGACTTGAGCACATTTGTAATGATGATATTATTCATTTATACAATTTTTTCTCAATAGACACGCGCAAAATATGAAGAAAACATATGTCTCTTGCTCGTATAACAGGTAGACAAATTCTAAACTAATTATTCAGTTATTGCTCAGTCTTCTGATATACACCGCTTCCCAGTGACTTATTCTACTATGTCCTCCACCACCCAACCTCATTGTCGGCCTCCGTCCTCCATAATGAAAGATCCCTCTATTCTGTTTTCCTGCAACATCCATCTGTCGTCTCAGAACTACAGTATTTCTCTATGAATTACTCTTATCGCGTTTTAGTATTTCCCTTCTGTCAGGGTATGTAAATGGCTCACCTCTCTATATCGAGATCTCTTACCAACCCTTCATCTTCAGCCAAGCCTCCCCACACCTGACGTCATACACCATAACCTGCCCTAAGTCTGCCCGTAGCCTGTACTCTTCAGGATTTCAGTAGTCATTCTTGTACCTACTTTGATCACACTCCTCAGGCATCTGAACTCTTGTATCCTCTCCCACCTCATCATTTAACCACATCTTGCCTTCTCAGTATCTAAATGAATAAATGAATACATAAATAAAGAACGGTTTATTGGATTTGGGCAACCAGTCGGCTGAAAATACACATCTGGGGCATTACAGACATTACAGAACTAGGAGGTCATGATGGCTACTAGTTAGCCAACCATACCGTATGATGAGGGAGAACTGGATATTTCTACACTTGCGATACGCACGTGGGTGAAGTACAGTCAGAAAACGGGGTGACAGATATACATGGATGTTTACGGAATAGATAATACGGTTTATACATTATGAGCAAGAATGAACATTACGTGATGAAGAACTACAATAATACAGTAGCTGACCTTGCCACACGGCTTCACAGATAGAATACTGATCTATTCAGTTACATAGCTGTGCATTGGTGGTTCATGGATTGTTTATGACGTCCACAATGGTAGGTACAGGACTGTTCTAATGTCTGTCTGTACGAACTCTAACTGGGACAAGTCGATTGTGGTGTCGACCGGAGGTCTGTGGTGGGGGGGCGTCGGTGGGAAGCAGGTCTATGTGACGGTGGGGGGATGGGGGGTTCAGCAGTTTATTGCCCAACTGGTGTGTAAGCTGCCTGTGTTCGTCGGAGACGGTGGACAGGTTCAGTAGGATGATGGTCTCTTAGTAAGTGGTGTAGAAGGGCCCGGGATGATTCTGCGTGCACTTTTCTGCACTCTCTCTGGTTGGTATCTGTGTAGCTGCTGATGAGCACTACTTGGCTGGGGAGCCGTAGATGTTTTTAGGTGGAGAGACGCCTAGTAATTTCAGTCGGTGGAGAAGGTACAGACGGTATAAGGAAGATTTGACGATAGTACTGACTGAGTAGCCGGAGGATGTCAGGGCCTAGTGTTATGTCAGGGGACAAGACGTTGTCAGTGCCCAGGTTGATGTGCATCATCACAATCTTGGTTTAGTTGAGGGTGACGTCGTTGGCCGTAGTCCACACCTGAAGGTTGATGATGATGTGCTGAAGGGCGCTAAAGTCGGGAGAGTTGGTGTTGATAGTGATGCCAAAGGTGGAGTCGTGTACGTACTTCCAACGGTGGTTTGTGTTCTTCAGGGAATCACTGATATCGATGAGGAAGCAGAGCGGCCCCATCTTGGTGCCCTGTGGTACACCACATGTTATGGGTAGTGATGCCAATGTCCTTCCCATAAAGCGGACGGTTTGGTGTCGGCCAGTCAGGAAGTCCGCCAGCCACGAGACGAGACACCCCCGTGGTCCCAGGTCAACGGCTTTCTTTATGATGATGTTATGGTTTACCAAGTAGAACGCCTTAGTGAAATCTACGAGGGTTAGTGCTGTCGAGGTCTTCCGTTTATCCAAGCTGCGGTAAACGAAGTCTTGGAGGCTGACAAAGTAATGAGGAGTGGAGGAAGACTTCATGTTTCCTAACTGCTGAAGGTCTATTGAATCAGCACTGTCAGCATAGGCTCAGTCAAACACAAGATTTTCACAAGTTTGACTGAGGATTGGAGTGATTGCAACAAGTCGTAAGCTATTAAGTGACTCTGGGTTGGTGGATTAAAGTAGTGGAGTGACATATAACGTCTTCCAACCTGTGGGACATTTAGAATGTTTGAGTGAAACATGAATTATGGAGGTCAGCGGTGTAGCTAATTCATTGGCGAATTCCTAGTATAGTTTCACTGGAAGATTTGTGGGTGTGGTTCAGCGTCTGGTTTAAACTCGCTGAAGGCGCTTAGCTACATAATATTTTTCTATAGTGTTCGGGGGAGATGTGGTTGGCAGGTATCCTGGGAGGGACCTGAAGTCGAGTTGTGATAATCGTTGTAAAATATTGGCAAAGTGGTTGTTGATATGGTGTGCGGCCTCCTCATTGCTGAGTTGGTCCACACAAGGGAAGGCGAGCTTTCGGTAGTCATACCCAGTTACTCCTTTTATTCTGTCATACCAACGACTGATGTTGGCCTGCTTAAAATGCAACACTGCTTCGCGGTTCGTACTTTGAATTGCACTTTGTTGCGAAGTTGCGTGCAGAGGTCGTTGTTGTGACTGTTGAACGCTCGATTTTGCTGCTGTATAAGTCGCTTGATGCGGAGGGTGATCCAGGGAGCGTCGGCCAGGTGAAGTGTTACAGTCTGCTGAGGAGAGAAGTGTTGGTAGGTCTGGCTCATCCCCATCAGACCCTCGCCTTCAATCCCATCAGACCCCGTCTTCGAGAACATCAGACCCTAGCCTTCCAGCCTATCAAACGCTCGCCTCAAAGCAGATCAGACACATGGCAGGTGCCATGATTCTTCTCCCACATGCTTACATCATCATCACTGGTCACTTCAGTCCAGTGATGACGTGTTACCCTACAGACGATATTTCGCTTCGCTGAGTCAGTAAGTGGCCGAGTAGTTCTGATGTCTGCCCGTTTGTGTTGGGAGATGGTGGGGACGGGGGACCACAACACTGATATGTGAGTACTGCGTCCGAGAGTGCTGGAGAGACTCGGATAGTAAGTAGTGGTCAGCCATATCAATATGAACCAGGTCAAGAATGTTTTGACCTTGTGTGGGAAAGTGGACAAGCTGAGATAGGTGTGGTTGTGATTGGAGGATGGTGGTGTCTATCTCACTGAAATCCCCACATATCACAAGCTTAGAACAAGTGTACCTCGTTCTGAGTGTGTCACATGTGTAGGTCAGGAGTCAAACAATAGTCTCCCAAATTGGAGAGCGGAGTGGGCGGGTGGAAAACCACGCACTAAATGATGGTGTCTGTGTGGCGTGGGTGTAATGTGGACGAACCCTTAACCACAACACCTCCAGACCCTCAGGCACGTTAACTGTCACCTGTGCTGGACGTAAGACTTCGTGGCAGAAGAGAGCCCCTACTTCCTCCACGCTCTGCTATACAAAGGTGGTAGAAGAGAATGTAGTCACTCAGGGTACGAAGGAGTAATCTGCTAGGCCTCTGTTATTGCTGTGACCTGACCTGGTGGTGATAGCTAATTCCTTCATCCTGTTAGGCAGGCAGGTGACATGCGAAAGCAGCAAGGCCGGCAGGTTGTACCACTTCTTTGGAACTTCATAATACATCAAAGTTATAATTTCAGCTGGCTTGTGTTACCTTCTCTTAGTAATTAATGTTCCAACTGCTTTCCCATCATTGTGCTTGCGCTTACGTCTGGCGTGAAATACATTTAGCAATTCTAACTTCTGGCCAACGCTGGTGCGGGGATAAGCGTTACCCTTCTATAGGCGATGGAGCTGTGTACTGGCGTAGGTCAGTGTCGTGTCAGTATTCACTGATAAGTTATCTATATCTCTCACTACAATTCTTGTAGAAATCTAACGATGTGGGTGGAGACAGAGGTCCAGTCAAGCGTGATCCTAATATCTAGCTGGGGCTGGGGCGGGGGTAATGTAGCATACATCACTCAGATCAGCTCAAGAGCGCCACAAACACACGCCCGTCCCTCTCGAGGCTGTGTGTGTATGTGTTAAATACCATGAACGTGCTTGTGTGTAATATCCGTTTTAACTTAATCTTGTTTAAAACACTTCAGATTCCTGTACAAGGTCCTGTAGGTCCACTGCTGTTTCATTCATCAGTATTGTCTGCATACACTGTTATCATTATCCCCTAATGTGTTTCTGTGGTGTTCATCATCAGGTACCATCACCTGCCGTATCCTCCCGGGCAATTGACTCGCTACAGCACAAAGTAAAGCTTTACGGACGCAACACACCACACTGTCATCCCACCTCTACTCCAGCCCACTCACTCATCCCTCTGCTGATCTTAACACACGTCTTACTCACTCTGAAGAAACCTTTTACCACCTTCTTCAAGTTCATTCCAACCCCATTCCTGCTAACGTTAATCACTACGATCATTATTGTCATTAACGCTATCATTATCAAAATGATGGTCATCAGTATCATTACTACTGTTATCAGTTCCATCACCATGATAATGAAAATAACGAAGCCCTCTCCTCTCTGCCTCAGCTAAGCACACTAATGGCACAAGGACCTGTGGTCTATGCCTCACACAAGGCCAGTGAGAGGTATTAAGAGAGAACTAGGGCACATAACAGCACGTATACGTCCAGATGAAGTGGAATACCACGCTCGCTGTCTTTAGGCTGTGAAGGAACGCGGATGAGCGGCGTGGCGGCGACCATCTCATCACGGAGGGTTCAACTGTAGTACACGGTGTCTCAGAAATCAAAATTACAAGCGAGAATTCACTATTAGCCTTCACGTCAACAAAAGTTCGGATTCCATGGCATGAACCTGCACATAACCATGAGTCTTGAGGAGTAATGGGTATGTGTACGTAAGTATAAGTATGTAAAAAGTATGGGAATCTAATCATCTGTTGAACGAAAAGGTAAATTGTGACAGGACGACAGAGAAGAAAAAGAAAATAATGAGCATGAAGGAATCTATATAGACGTGTGGAGAAGACGGCTGAATAGATAGTGTAGACACCAGATTGGGTAACTGTAAGGAAAACTAAAGGCAAGCCTACAAGGTGCCAGATTATGAGAAATTCAGAAGGATGTACATGAAAATGATGAGAACAAAGTAAGGGATGGAAATACTCAAAGGCAAAACATTGAGGTGAACCAAAAGCAAGAGGCAGAGATTCCCATCCAACGCGGGTGGAACCAGAGGAGGCCGCGAAAAAGGTCTATGTGAGGGTCATGTATACAACTGCTGCCGAGCTGGTGGGGAACAGCAAGGAAACTGAACACAAGGCTCGAACAGATGGAAGTATATCAGACATCACTACACCCAGCTAGGATGTTGAGCTGCAGCAACAGTAGAACACATAACTCATGAAAATCATCAGATTATGAAGATGAAAAGAGCATTAAACAAACTAGCGACCTGAGTACCTTATCTGGGGACTAAACTGCAACACCAGGTAAGTGGGACTTGTGATCACGCCGAACTTGTCATCTGAACATTTCGTCAGAAGGATTGTGAAGGAGATAAGACTATGAGTCAACTCAGAATTGTTCAGAGCGCATGGCAGTGAGGTTGTTAGAGAGATATACACGTTGGACATGCTTCCCAAGTTGGAACGTACAGCCACCGTCTAATCTCCTGGCATGATGAGTCGCATACAAATGCCAGAAACGGACCAAAGGAATGCAACAAGAAATGGTACCAGACTAGTGGAGTGAGGCAGAGTGAGAGGGGGGGGGGGAGGGGAAGCTCTCGACCTGCCCACTTTGGATGAAAGTAGCGGGGAAAATAACATTACTACATACACATGAACTGGTAAAAGGACATGAAATTGAAATAATTATTTTTGATGCTGGAAGAGAATACAAAAATTAAGCTGCGCAAGAGGAGTGTTCAGAGGGACGTGAGGACCCATTTCTTCATTAATAGAGATGTAAACAATGGTAAAAACAAACAAGTGAAAAGAACGTAAATCTCAGTAGTTCTGGCAGGTTCCGAAGACAATAACATGGTAATATATGACATAAGAGGTGGGGCTCCATGAAGGTATACCTCCTTCCCGGATGTACACAAACTGGTAATAGATAATGGCTCATAACAAACATATATACATATATACATACCCAACGATGAGACTGTGAACGCATACATCATACAGAAGTTGACATAGTCGTATGGTGGAAGTGAAGACTCATGGGCGGGGCCTCACGCCTCACCAACCCGTGGTTACTGACACGCACATAACCAGCATGAAATACACGCATATGCAATACACTCAAAAGACAGACAAATATACAAACTGACGGATAATCAGTTAGAGAGTAAGAAGATGCAAACACACACACACACACACACACACACACACACACACACACACACACACACACACACATACACACACACACACCACACTCAGCTACAAACACACACACACACACACACACACCACACACACACACACACACACATACACACACACACACACACACACACACACACACACATACACACACACACACACACACACACACACACACACACACACACATACACACACACACATACACACACACACATACACACACACACGCACACACACCACATTGCCACACACACACACACACACACACACACACACACACACACACACACACACATACACACACACACACACACACACACACACACATACACACATACACACACACACGCCACACTGCCACACACACACACACACACACACACACACACACACACACACACACACACATACACACACACACGCACAACCACCACACTGCCACACACACACACACACACACACACACACACACTCTCCTGTGCAACGTCCTGCCGGAAATAGCCTGCCATCCAGCGAGGACACAACATTACCATACAGTCCCTGGCCACAGGGTCGGCCTGGCCGGGCCTGGCCGGGCCTGGCCGGGCCAGACTCTCCTCAACGTATATATCTATATGTCGACACAATCACGTGCGCAGTAGAACGATAACAGGACATCTGTACGCATGAGTGTATTGACTCTTCTACATATGTCAGCTTAAACGGAACTTACGTAGTTTCCACCCCTAAGTCAGTAAGGGATAAGGGTCATGCCCAAGCGAAGACAAAAATCTGACACGGAGTCCAGAAGACTTCATAGGAACAACACGATCATGAATAAACGAACACGCTTGAGAAAGACACATTTCTCCTGCAGGAGGTTTGTCCGTGGTCATCTTAATGTCGTATTCTTGTTATCTTGGAATCATTATTCCTGGTATTTTAAAGGCTTGTTTGAAACGGCATTAAGACAAGATCATGAAATGCGAAGTGCCTATTCTTCACGGATCATCAAAGCACCAGTAGAAATAATGTTTATAAAAAGAAAATCTAGTGAATTAACTATTTGGGAAAACATAGTTTCTCACGCCACAAACACCAATTCTCTTTCATATATTGTAAAATTGTAGGAAAAGAAAAGCTTTAAGAATACATAGTTCAGATTATCATGAAGCGAACAGTTATGACGTCTGTTTTCTTCGCTCTATCACCAAGCTTTAGCCAATATCTAACTTCTCGTGTCATCCCCAACACTACCACCCGTCCCTTGTACCGAGGCAAGTTACTCATCTCATCAAGGACTCTCAGACTATGGCTTTCCTTCATCTATCTTTTTCTTCTAAGCTGGTAAGTTATTTGGGCTTTTAGGCTTGTCTACTACCAGTGTCATTCAGTCCGTCAATTTCGAAGTTAAAACCAACGGCTACATAAGCTCGAGCACATGAATCTCCTTCAGGTGTTCAAGATGATTTTCAAACCACATACATTGTACCTCTATGTTTGACCCACTATGTATGGCCTTTATGCCTATCCATTATCACGTGAACACCTTCTTCAGGCAGGTGCTGTAGTCATGGCTTCCATGAGGAACACCACTGTAAAGGTCGTCCCTGGTCTCAGGTTATGATATTTTTACTTTAGATTTTCGTCAGTGAAGTTTGATCTGCGTGTCGCTCCGGGGTACGCGAAGGTCCAGGTTCCCAGTGTCTCAAGACATCTCCGGTGCTGTTGGACACACACACACACACACACACACACATGGTAATCATCAAGCGAATTTCCTTAATTCCTATTGTACGTCACATTAGAAACTTTGCGAGTGTTCTTTAAAACGGGTTTTTGATAAAGATAATACATTTCTAATATTCTTTTCTTAGATTTCAAAAATCACTACGGATCAGGATGAAATCAAAACGATGGTTAACCAGTACTCGAGTTTTTTATTCTCAAAAACGTATTATTCGTTACCCTCGCATCTCTCTTACCGGTATTCATGTATACTGGTCGACACTACTGGCCGTGGTTCGCCCATCAAAGGTCAATGTGTATATGTGAATATACAATATACATATATATATATATATATATATATATCGATTTATTATACTTTGTTGCTGTCTCCCGCGTTAGCAAGGTAGCGCAAGGCAACAGACGAAAGAATGGCCCAACCCACCCACATACACATGTATATACATATACGTCCACACACGCACATATACATACCTATACATTTCAACGTATACATATATATACACAGACAGATATACATATATACACATGTACAAAATTCATACTTGCTACATTCATTCACTCCGTCGCCACCCCGCCACACATGATATGACACCCCTCTCCCCCCGCACGCGCGCGAGGTAGCGCTAGGAAAAGACAACAAAGGCCACATTCGTTCACACTCATTCTCTAGCTGTCATGTGTAATGCACAAAAACCACAGCTCCCTTTCCACATCCAGGCCTCACAAAACTGTCCATGGTTTACCTCAGACGCTTCATATGCCCTGGGTCAATCCACTGACAGCACGTCGACCCCGGTATACCACATCGTTCCAATTCACTCTATTCCTTGCACGCCTTTCACCCTCCTGCATGTTCAGGCCCCGATCGCCCAAAATCTTTTTCACTCCATCCTTCCACCTCCAATTTGATCCCCAACTTCTCGTTCCCTCCACCCCTGACACATATATCCTCTTGGTCAATCTTTCCTCACACATTCTCTTCATGTGACCAAACCATTTCAATACACCCTCTTCTGCTCTCTCAATCACACTCTTTTTATTACCACACATCTCTCTTACCCTTTCATTACTTACTCGATATATATAATATATATATATATACATATATATTCCTATGAGTCCACGAGGAAAATGAAACACGAAAAGTTCCCAAGTGCACTTTCGTGTAATAATCACATCATCAGGGGAGACACAAGAGAGAAAATTAACAGTCAGTTGATATACATCGAAGAGACGAAGCTAGGGCGCCATTTGGTAAACATGTTTACCAAATGGCGTCCTAGCTTCGTCTCTTCGATGTATATCAACTGACTGTTATATTTGTCTCTTGTGTCTCCCCTGATGATGTGATTATTACACGAAAGTGCACTTGGGAACTTTTCGTGTTTCATTTTCCTCGTGGACTCATAGGAATATCTTGATCACGCGCAAAATTGTGATACTTTCCAATATATATATATATATATATATATATATATATATATATATATATATATATATATATATATATATATATATATATATATGGATAATGGTTGAAGAAGACATTTGAAACAACTTGAACATTTCATTCCCACGTTTCGGTTCATTGTAGGTCAGGTGAACGTTCTGGACGCCCTGACGCGTCGTGACCTCACGACGAAACTACTGCACTATCAAACATACCTGTGTAAGCCCTGAAGGACAGTGGCCTTTCTACACGTTCGTCAATTCGCCCAAAGCTTTTGCCCCATCACCCACCTTATGGCTCACTTCAGCTCCCATGGTTCCAGTCGCTGACATATCCTCTCCAAGGTATTCAAAACACTCTATTTCCTCTACGTTCTCGCCAATCATACTCACACTCTATGTAGCCTGTCCCTCTTCATTGCTGAAGCTAATAGCCTTGATTTTATTCCCATATCCTCTCAACTTTCCCCTTTCACACACTCTCCCAAACACAAACATCAGCTTTTGCAGCGTTTTACTCGAATCTGCCACCAGCACCGCGTCATCAGCAAACAACAACTGACTCACCTCCCAGGCACCTGCTCCCCATCCCCAAAAGACCGAGTGGTTACTCCACTCTTCAAGATCCTTGCAGTCACGTCCCTCACCAAACCATTCATAAGACATCATGTACACGCGACACGCCCTTACAGCAGACCCACCCTCATCCTTCTCTTTTTTCAAATCGTGCACAAGCCTTACTCTCTTGATAAATCTCTTTACCATTTCTAAGACCTTTACTCTCTCTCTCTCTCTCTCTCTCTCTCTCTCTCTCTCTCTCTCTCTCTCTCTCTCTCACCATATGTTTGCATTATCTAAAGAGCATCTCGATCAATTCTATCCAACGCTTTTTCCAGATCCATAAACGTCACAAACAAATCCCTCTGTTTATCTAAGTCTTTCTCGAACAAATTTTTCAAAGCAAACACCTGACTTACATATCATCCACCACTCCTGCAGCCACATTGTTCCTTCCTTACCTGAAACTTTGTTCATGCCATTACCCTCTCAATAACCATTGGGCTATATATAGAGTTGTGCGGAAGAGAGTGGATGTGCTGGAAATGAGATGTTTGAGGTCAATATGTGGTGTGAGATGGTTTGACCGAGTAAGTAATGAAAGGGTAAGAGAGATGTGTGGTAATAAAAAGAGTGTGGTTGAGACAGTAGAGGAGGGTGTTTTGAAATGGTTTGATCACATGGAGAGAATGAGTGAGGAAAAATTAACAAAGAGGATATATACATCAGAGGTGGAAGGAACGAGGAGAAGTGGGAGACCAAATCGGAGGTAGAAAGAAGGAGTGAAATAGATTTTGAGTGATCGGGGTCTGAACATGCAGGAGGGTGAAAGGCGTGCAAGGAATAGAGTGAAATGGAATGATGTGGTACACCGGGATCGAAGTGCTGTCAATAGATTGAACCAGGGCATGTGAAGCGTCTGGGGTAAACCATGGAAAGTTTTGTGGGGCCTGGATGTGGAAAGGGAGCTGTGGTTTCGGTGCATTATACATGACAGCTAGAGACTGAGTGTGAACAAATGCGGCCTTTGTTGTCTTTTCCTAGTGCTACCTTACGCACTTGCGGGGGGAGAGGGTTGTCATTTCATGTGTGGCGGGGTTGCGACGGGAATGGATAAGGGCAGACAGGATGAATTATGTACATGTGTATATAAGTATATGTGTATGTGTGTATATATATATATATATATATATATATATATATATATATATATATATATATATATATATATATATATATATATACATATGCATACGTTGAGATGTATAGGTATGTATATGTACGTGTGTGGACGTGTATATATATACATGTGTATGTAGGTGGGATGGGCCATTCTTTCGTCTATTCCCTTGCGCTACCTCGCTAACGCGGGAGACAGCGACAAAGTATAATAGAAGAAAAAAAAAGTTTTATATATATATATATATATATATATATATATATATATATATATATATATATATATATATATATAAAAGTGAAAAGTTTTTATCGAGGATGTAAGGCATGTGTACGTGTAGGAAGAGAGGAAAGTGATTGGTTCTCAGTGAATGTAGGTTTGCGCAGGGGTGTGTGATGTCTCCATGGTTGTTTGATTTGTTTATGGATGGGGTTGTTAGGGAGGTGAATGCAAGAGTTTTGGAAAGAGGAGCAAGTATGAAGTCTGTTGGGGATGAGAGAGCTTGGGAAGTGAGTCAGTTGTTGTTCGCTGATGATACAGCGCTGGTGGCTGATTCATGTGAGAAACTGCAGAAGCTGGTGACTGAGTTCGGTAAAGTGTGTGAAAGAAGAAAGTTAAGAGTAAATGTGAATAAGAGCAAGGTAATTAGGTACAGTAGGGTTGAGGGTCAAGTCAATTGGGAGGTAAGTTTGAATGGAGAAAAACTGGAGGAAGTAAAGCGTTTTAGATATCTGGAAGTGGATCTGGCAGCGGATGGAACCATGGAAGTGGAAATGGATCATAGGGTGGGGGAGGGGGCGAAAATCCTGGTAGCCTTGAAGAATGTGTGGAAGTCGAGAACATTATCTCGGAAAGCAAAAATGGGTATGTTTGAAGGAATAGTGGTTCCAACAATGTTGTATGGTTGCGAGGCGTGGGCTATGGATAGAGTTGTGCGCAGGAGGATGGATGTGCTGGAAATGAGATGTTTGAGGACAATGTGTGGTGTGAGGTGGTTTGATCGAGTAAGTAACGTAAGGGTAAGAGAGATGTGTGGAAATAAAAAGAGCGTGGTTGAGAGAGCAGAAGAGGGTGTTTTGAAATGGTTTGGGCACATGGAGAGAATGAGTGAGGAAAGATTGACCAAGAGGATATATGTGTCGGAGGTGGAGGGAACGAGGAGAAGTGGGAGACCAAATTGGAGGTGGAAAGATGGAGTGAAAAAGATTTTGTGTGATCGGGGCCTGAACATGCAGGAGGGTGAAAGGAGGGCAAGGAATAGAGTGAATTGGATCGATGTGGTATACCGGGGTTGACGTGCTGTCAGTGGATTGAATCAGGACATGTGAAGCGTCTGGGGTAAACCATGGAAAGCTGTGTGGATATGTATATTTGCGTGTGTGGACGTATGTATATACATGTGTATGGGGGGGGGGGGGGTTGGGCCATTTCTTTCGTCTGTTTCCTTGCGCTACCTCGCAAACGCGGGAGACAGCGACAAAGTATAAAAAATATATATATATATATATATATATATATATATATATATATATATATATATATATATATATATATGGTCGCGAGGCATGGGCTGTAGGTAGAGTTGTACGGAGGAGGGTGGATGTGTTGGAAATGAAATGTATAAGGACAATATGTGGTGTGAGGTAGTTTGATCGAGTAAGTAATGAAAGGGTAAGAGAGATGTGTGGTAATAAAATGAGTGTAGTTGAGAGAGCGTAAGAGGGTGTGTTGAAATGGTTTGGACATATGGAAAGAATGAGTGGGGAAAGATTGACAAAGAAGATATATGTGTCAGAGGTGGAGGGAACAAAGAGAAGCGGGAGACCAAACTGGAGGTGGAGGGATGAAGAGAAAGATTTTGAGCGATCGGGGCCTGAATGTACAGGAGGGTGAAAGGCGTGCAAGGAGTAGAGGGAATTGGCACGATGTGGTATACCGGGGTCGGCGTGATGTGAATGGGCTGAACAAGGGCATGTGAAGCGTCTGGGGTAAACCACGGAAAGTTCTTAGGGGCCTGGATGTGGATAGGGAGCTGTGGTTTCGGTGCCTTACACATAACAGCTAGAGACTGAATGTGAACGAATGCGGCCTTTTTGTCTTTTCATGGCGCTATTTCGCTGGAGTGTGTGTGTGTGTGTGTGTGTGTGTGTGTGTGTGTGTGTGCGCGTGTGTATGTGTGTGTGTGTGTGTGTGTGTGTGTGTGTGTGTGTGTGTGCGCGTGTGTATGTGTGTGTGTGTGTGTGTGTGTGTGTGTGTGTGTGTGTGTGTGTGTGTGTGTGTGTGTGTGTCTTTTACTTTTATATACCTTCTTTGAAACATTTCTGTATTCCTCCCTACTGTGGATATCCTTCTACAGATACTCATCCACCCATCTCTACGCCTGTGGTGTGGGTGTCATAAACTCTGTTATAACATTACACCTTACAGCCGGGTACCATAATTCAGCCTCTTAACACGTCATATTAAAGTAGACGGCTACTAGTGTCAGCTTCCCTACACTTTCTCCAAGTTTAAACCAACTCTTTGTCGTCAACCACTCGGTCTATATCTATGAACTCAACCTCGGGTGCTAACGTGATCTTTTATCAAAGTGGTGGTTCACACGTAATATTCATAGTTTCATGGCTTCTGAACCTGCACACAAGACTTAGCCTCGATACATTATCCAGATCTCTAACCCTCGTGGCTTCTGACACATATCACTGTAGAAGGTTCCTCTGTATACACTGTAGTAACTTGAACCTGCGAGTGTTTCCACCTCAGGGAGAATCAGAGTTCACTACTCCAGTTTAGGTAGTCACGGCTGAAGTTCCTCAGAATAAAAATTTTTCCCACCAAGGCTCTGCAGGCCTACACTTGTTGCTGCTGCTGCTGCAGCTGCTGCTGCTGTATCGACTATCGAGATAGTTCCTTTATCATTTTCTCTAAAAATCTCTTCAGACTCACCTGATCTTCTTGCAGGATTATATGTCGGCAAGGTTGTTAGGAAGATTTTTACCAAGCACTATTTATCCCAGAATTTACTGAATATAAGGGTCCACCTTCTGCAACTACCTTCCGAAATTTCATGGTTTCACGCACACGAGGGCTGATCTTTTCACTCCTCTTCCATCTACCTGTATCCTTCTGTTATTGTATGTCGTTTCACGCACACGAGGGCTGATCTTCTCACTCCTCTTCCATCTACCTGTATCCTTCTGTTATTGTATGTCGTTCTGGATGACCACATGTGATAAGACGTCTTAGGTATGCCTATAATGTCCGGCTTAATCAATCTCTTCCGCTTGTCCCTGAGGTTCAAGCTCACTGCAGTTTCCCACCAACCATCAGGAGTCATAACCTTAGCAAAGGCCATATTTTATTGGTTCCTCTGGTTCGTCTTCTTTTTCTTACCTTCGGTATTTTCTGACCGAATTTCTTCATTTCTTCTCCATTATCTTACACTCTTTATATACATTCCATTCAAATTTGCGCTACTTTCCAGCATTCAGGTTTGCCTGATGACTTCTACCCCTGTTTATCTCCATTCTAGATACAACTCTTAATGGACGACACATCCTTCCTCTACAGCATAACCCTATCTCGTCGTCTCCTATATATCCACAGTCACTTCCTTTCCGGTTTGTATGTCTTTATGTGCGTGTAAGAAAGAGGGGAGGTTCTACATTCGTGGGGGACCCATCTTTTGACCTTTATTTACTATCATACAACTTTTCAAACTTTTGTTAGCTACCATTATGTAAACATTCATGACTTACTTCAGTCTATTCGTCAACTACTGTCGCCTTATGCAAAACTTTAAGCAAAAGTCAGAAGACAAAATTCTACACGACGAAATATTATCTATTGTGAACAATAAGGAAGCTATCATAGTGGGTGACTTCAACAGGCATAAATTAGAATACATTCATAGTTGATCAAAAAAGGATTCAACTAATCAACTAACTCGAAGACACTTTTCTTGACCACTAAATGATAAACCAACAAGACCCTAAAAATATCCTCGATCTCTCCCTCACCAGCGTCTCAGAGAGACTTGGCCATCTCCCGGGAGGCAGGAAAGACTTTAGTAAATAGTGACCATACCATCATGAGACCAACATGAACACAAGACCTGGAAAAAAAAACTCTTGAACCTAGATTACAATAAAAGCCTCTTTGAGAAAATGGGACTTGAAATTAACAATACGAACTGGGTAATACTCCTGAATATAAATACTGTACAAAAGAAGTGGAGCTTTTCTGAACCCAAATATCTTCTTTTTAAGTGAAAATGTTCCATGAAAGGAGCAAGTGTAAGCTCAAACCCTGCTTGGATTACTCGCAAAATATAAGAACTAATTTACCAGAAGAAAAAGAAATAAGAATTCCAGGTTAATGGAAAACATTGAAAATCGTCAAGAACCAGTGGAAATACAAAGAAAACGTAAAAAAGGTTATATAAAAAGTAATCGCGGTCATGAAAAAACGATTTTCATGAATATTAGAAATAAACACAAGGAATTCTTCCAACTGGTAAGGCTAAGAAGGTAAGAAATACAACAGGACCACTAATGACCGAACCTGGTACACTAACTGATGAAGACAAGCAAATGGTCGTCATACATAAAAACTTGAATATATATATATATATATATATATATATATATATATATATATATCATCCCTGGGGATAGGGGAGAAAGAATACTTCCCACGTATTCCCTGGGTGTCGTAGAAGGCGACTAAAAGGGAAGGGAGCGGGGGGCTGGAAATCCCCCCTTTTTTTTTCTGAAGAAGGAACAGAGAAGGGGCCAGGTGGGGATGTTCCCTCAAAGGCCCAGTCCTCTGTTCTTGGCGCTACCTCGCTGCGCGGGAAATGGCGAATAGTATGAAAAGAAAATATATATATATAGTGAACTAAAACAAGTTTCCTGATTTTTTTTTAATAAATTTGAAAACAAAAATCATGAAGATCTATTTAAAGATGTGCTACTGACGTTGGAACAATTTCTTTGGAAATCGATGCATTGACCACTTTTTAGATTTAACGGCCAACGTTGTAAATGCAAAGACTATGACTATATTCAAAATCTAGTAGGACAAGTTCGTCATCAGCTCAGATGTCTACTGTGACTGAACACACATACAAAAAAAGATAAGCATATAAATCAATTTTTTTTTTTTTCATTCCAGACGCTAAGAATATATTGTAGAACAGCAGAGGGTGGGACGCTGCAGTAAGACTTTATACCACAATTTCCCTTTCTTTCCATACTGTTAAATTCCTTGCAGGTTTACTTCACTAATGCATTTTTTTTAATCTTTTTCATGACGTCTGTTGATGCTGAAGGTCGTAGAAGGTTGGAAGTGAACCTTCTTATTATCCAACCCTTCGTTCATCCACTTAAAGGTGTTGGAATAGATAGATTCATGTCCGAAAACAGATAACCTTGACCTGGACCAACGGGTCGTCTATTGTCCGTCTTTCTCATGTACTCTGGTACTCTGTAACTACTTCTTTACATCTTTTCCTCACAAGTTCCTTGCTTAATATCATGTTATGGCCTCTTGCGATTCTGTTGTTGTTTCTATAAGAGGACAAACCAATGTTAACATTACTAAACTGGTTTAAAGTGTCCAAGGCCGTGATATAGTCATCCTATACTCTTCTCTTTTCCATGATGGGCAAATCTATGGCCCCCTCACCTCTCACAATAACTCAGCCGTCTTAATTGTGGTACTGTTCATATTACCCTCCGATAGACCTTCTCTATTAGTTGTTTGTATTTCTTTTAATATAGTGACCAAAATTGAGAAGCGTGTTCTAATTTTGGCCCATAATATATACGAAGTGAAAATTTTGCAGACAGGTTCCTCATCCGCGTACTGGAGTGCGATGAAGATATTTGCCAGAAGACAGTTTGTCTCCTTTACGATTCTCCTAATGTGAGACTCAGGCAAGAGGTTAGGTACTGTGTCAACTCCCAGGTCTCTCACACACATTCCTGTAGCTTAGATTCCGCTAGATTATATTCATCAGCCTTAGAGTTTGCCCAGGTCTCGTTGTAAGATGATGCAATCCTCATCATTTCCTACTTCCCTCATAACCCTGGCATCATCTGCAAACATATTCAGTCCTTCTGGCAAGTCATCTACATAGGTCAAGAAGAGCAGTGGTCCCACAGTCAAGAAGAGCAATGGTCCCACACCCGAGACTTGTCTGTATATGTGTATGTCTGTATGTTCGTGTGTATATGTGTGTAAACAGGAGGATGTGTCGTTATGTGTGCAGTTTCTCCCGTACATCACCTGCTGGCACAGTGCAGGGAAGGAGTTTGACACTCATAATGGCCAGTATCTTAGGCCATCTCTAATATCATACAACTTTATAAACTTACGTCTTTTGTCTATATTTCTGTATGTTCCATTCACTCACCGCTCATATATACTTTATTATAATACTTTATATATTTTCAACAAGTTTCTCGCTAAATTTCATGTTATGTTCTCTGGCTGTTCTATCCCAAGGTCTTTTGAAGCACTGATCACTGTCTACGTCATCAAGCTGGCTAAAAAACTTAATTAGGTCATCCCTTACTATTCTCTTTCATGCTCGTGTGTGTATGTATATCATATATATATATATATATATATATATATATATATATATATATATATATATATATATATATATATATATTATATATATATATATATATATATATATATATATATATATATATATATATGATATACATACACACACGAGGGGATAGGGGAGAAAGAATACTTCCCACGTATTACCTGCGTGTCGTAGAAGGCGACTTAAAGGGGAGGGAGCGGGGGGCTGGAAATCCTCCCCTCTCATTTTTTTTTTTTTTAATTTTCCAAAAGAAGGAACAGAGAAGAGGGCCAGGTGAGGATATTCCCTCAAAGGCCCAGTCCTCTGTTCTTAACGCTACCTCGCTATCGCGGGAAATGGCGAATAGTATGAAAAAAAAAAAATATATATATATATATATATATATATATATATATATATATATATATATGTGTGTGTGTGTGTGTGTGTGTGTGTGTGTGTGTGTATACCTCCCTGTTATAGGAGCCATTCGTATGGAGTTTCTGCAGCTCCCGCTCAGGAAGCCAGCCACGTCCATCGGGTGGAACCACAGGTCTTGGAGTGTGATGATGTTGCTAGTGTGTCCGTGTGAGGTCAGGACAAGATAACGTGAGAGAAAGTTTTCTGTGTTTTCAGTAGAGAAGTTGCGTCCTGGTCACGAGGGGTCTTGTGATATGTTGAGTTGGTGTTTGTAATGAGCAGCAAAGATGAAGGATGGTTACGGTGCAGATAAGATAGTGTAAGCTGTACAGACCTGGGGGAATGCAGTTTCACAATGATATATGTCTGTCAGGGCGGCTTTTATATCTGAGTTCGGGACTAGGGTTTAGTCATGTTGGGTCAGTCCGGTGTATGTGTTTTGTCAGTGTTGTGTTTTCTTGTGGGTGGGGGTAGGGTCGAGGGGGAGATATGAGACTATAGCCCCATGAAGCGTGGGTCACGGGTGTTACCGGACTCCACCTGCATAAGGCTATACCACGAGGGAAAGATAACCTCTGGCAAGGGTGTATCATCGGGAGTATCGTCTTGTCGAAGACATTCTCACTTCAAAGGAGTCCCTCATATCCCTGCTACCTAAAGTAGTGCAGCCTTGTAACTTAAGGAGCTGCTGGAAAATGGGTCCTAGAGTGACTCGAGAACCCTTTCCCAGGAAGGTGTCCTGGAGTATTTATAAATAAACTATATACATTAGATCCTCATTTCTTTCTTGTTCACTTCCTGTTCCCTGATTCTCTGTTCTACTTCCAAGACTCTGCTGTCCTCTCGCTGTGGCTGGGGAGTTCTCCCTCATCCTTTTGCGTCTGTACGTGAGGCATAATACCTTCTCGTGGTCTCCTCCCGTCTCTCTCCTCTTTTCTGTATTTCTCTTTTAACGACCCATTCATTTTCAATGGACTCCCCTATACTCTTACACGTCTTCCTTTTTATCAAAGATCTATTCTTGCTGTCCTTTTCTCTGATGAGATCCCAGTATCGACTCATACCTCTCATC
Source organism: Panulirus ornatus (assembly GCF_036320965.1). NCBI lineage: Eukaryota > Metazoa > Arthropoda > Malacostraca > Decapoda > Palinuridae > Panulirus > Panulirus ornatus. The sequence continues at coordinate 42,061,582 of NC_092241.1, read as the reverse complement.
TTTTCCAAGACTTCCTTACTTCCCTCCGACTTTTCCCGCATCCAGACCTTCTTTATGAGTCTTCCCGTCTTCACTCAGACATGCTTTTCGGTGTAACACGTCCGCCCCGCACCCGTCATCCTCCTCTGCACCTCCGGCTCCTCCCCAGGGTAGGGTGGTGTACCAGATATCCATAATGGCAACGACAAGACGCCAGCACGTTGATCTGCTGGCGAGATAATGCCGCTGACAACCTTATTAGTGGTCGTGGCCACACATGGTTGTCGTCCCCCGGGGTCTTCCTTCATTCGTCGTGGGCGTCGTCAAGTGTGGCTCTCCTCAGGCTAGTCGTTGTATTCACCCTCACTTTTATTCTTGTATTCTGCACAGTAGCTGCAGGCGTCGACGTCGTCATACCAAGAGGTTGTTATAACAACTGTTTCCAAAGTCGTAATTTGCCAGATTACAAATTATTTGTAAGGGATAGAGACGGTTGAGGAGGCGGAACTGCATTGTATGTAAAATCTTACCTAAACTGCGTCAAAATTAAGACTACAGCAACTGCTGCTGTTGAACACTTGTGTGTTTAGATTGGCACAGAAGTTTCCAAACTTTATATAAATGTATATAGACGCCCTAGTCAGCCAGCAGATACCGACACTGTCATGTACGAGAGTTTACAACGTGCAATACAGGATGACTCGATCATTCTTGGAGATTCTAATCTTCCAGAAATCAACGGTCAAACTATCTCAGGTGAAGAAATGAATCTGCTAGACTGACCAACTCCGTCAAAGGTGATATTCTTTACCACAACGTCACTGCGCCGACGAGGGAAGCTGATATACTTGATGTAATTCTTGCATCCCTGGAGTTCTTAGTAACTATTATCCGTGTTGGAGAACATCTAGGCACGTGTGATCATAACATGGTTAGGCTCGACGCAGGTATCAAGATAGACTCCCCTCAAACAAATATCATTATCACTTCTCACTTCAAAAGTAAGGATTTTAATGGGTTGCGCGTCTTATCAAAGAGTCTCATTCTTGTTGGGTCATGCCCAGAGGAATTATGGGCCAGTTTTAAGCATCAGTTCATGCACCACCGAGACACATTTATCGCTAAGCACGACAGAAACAATAAAACCAACAACAGGTCTGAATGGTACTCCCCAGGTATTACAAAAGACATACGACGCAGAAATAAACTCAGCAAGCTTAAGAAATCAGACAATGACCCAAATATCGCAACGCAATACAACGCAGTTAAAAGAGACGTGAAAAACTTATTAAACAAGCCGAGAGGCTGTATGAGGTGACCATTGCAGGTGATAGTAACAGAAATCCTAAGAAATGATACATATATCAGTTATAAGAAACATACAAGTAGTGGGATAGACCCCTTAGTAAACGAAGATGGAGAACCCATTGTGGACGATTAAAGCAGAGCAACAACTCTGAACAAGATTTTTAATTCTTTCTTTTTTACACTAGAAAACAGCGACCCAATTTTTTTACACTAGAAAACAGCGACCCAAATTTTGAGACTGATAAATCGCACACACACAATACCAGTATTTACCGTCGCAGTTAAAGAACTACTTAACACAGAGAAGTTGAAGGCTAATAAAATAATAAAAGTCCAGGATCCATGCTTCCCTCCAGGAGTAATCAAAAATATCACACACAAAATTACCAAACTGCAATTATATATTTTCAATAAATCTCTACATGATGGAATAGTCCCGCAGGACTGGGGACTGGCAGACCTATATTCAAAATGCTTGGTAATTACCGTCCTATTAGCCTCACATGAGTTATGTGTAAACTTATGGAGTCGATTATTAGAGACAAAATTATAATCCATCTGGAACAACACAGACTGATCAATAATAAACAACATGGTTTTAGAAGGTATACATCATACAAACCTCCTCGAGTAGTTTCATAAATCCATCAATACCCACAAGACAAAAACAATAAAGTTTATATCTCTGGATTTCCAGAATGCATTCGACAATGGCCTCTACCTTAAACTGATGCATACAGTGTGGGTTGTGGGGATCACTGGTTGCATACACTGTGGTCTGTGGGATCAATGGTTGCATACAGTGTGGGCTGTGGGGATCAATGGTTGCATACAGTGTGGGCTGTGGGGATCACTGGTTGCACAGGAAATTGGATCGAAGTCTGGTTACGTGACGGAAGCAGACAATTGTAATGAATGATGAATCATCACTGTAGTCACCCGTCACAGGTGGGGTCCCCCAGGGATCCGCACTTGAACCTTTTCATCATTCATATCAAAGATACTGATGTAGGGCTGAATCACTTAAGTGTCCAACTCTACATATGACACAAGGATTTGCAATACCATATAAACTGAAGAAGATTAAGATTACAACAGGATCTGGATATAATCGCTGAATGTTCAAGAAAGTGGTGAATTCTGTTTAACGTCAATAAATTTCAGCTGATACAAATAGGAAACCACAACAAAAAATTCGATTATGAACTGATGGGCCACAAGATAAAAGAGCACCCCCAGTGTGAGGGATCTAGGGGTCACTGTCTCCAACAATATCAGTTTCTCTCATCATTTTAATGAAGCTGCCAAGAAAGCAAATAGAATGTTGGGATTTATTGACAGAAACTTTACATACAAAAGCAAGGATGTGATATTTCTACTTTACCCAAGTGTAGTTAGACCCAACCTCGAATATGCAGTGTAGTTTTGGGTTTCCCATTTAAGCAATGATGTTCTTAAATTGGAAGCAGTGCTGTGAAGAGCAGCTACAGTGATTCCTTCCTTGCGTAACAAAGTATATGAGGAGAGATTGCGAGAATTAAAGAGTACTCCCTACGATGAGGCATCTCCGAGGCAAACTGATAGAATGTTTTGAAATTCAACAACGTCGATATTGATAATTACTTTACGATAGCACTAGCACTACCAACGTGAGAAAATGGCCTAAAACTTAGAGGTTATCGAGTTAAAGTAAACTGTACGAAATATTTCTTTATTAATGGCATTACTGATGCATGGGAAGAAGCTCCCAGAACATAATTGTTCAGAGAAACACTATATTTTTAAAACTTGGCTTGATCATTGCTTGTTACTCTCTGGTAATGACTAACTTATTTAATCAATCATAACGTAGTGGTATATTATGCTACCTTCTCAACCACCGACCTCTACCTTGCCATGCTTAACAAATGTCATCTGCTTTGAGGGCGTAAGAATATAGACATAGTAAGTCGAGAGGCTGGAGCTCAAGTTTCTCCTTATTTTTGTCTTTATCACAAAAAGTGAAGGGATGCATGTCTTTGGTGATGGAATGCATGACATATTCATGCTTATGCTAATTTATGTTTTCTTCATAAAAATTTCCCTTAAGTTTATCAGTCTATCTATTTTCCGCCCGTCCTGTTGCCGGAGGGAGTGGAGGATGGGGAGAGAGCCTTTACTTTGCTCTTCTTTCCATCTACTGCTTTATTTCTTACGTTTCATAAAGTGGTGTTTAGTGATCTGGCCACACCACTTGACCTTGGGTCTGTGTATCTATGTAACTCTATGTAACTCTTGGTCGTTTTCAAGTTTGCTTTCAATGCTATTCTTATTATCTTATAAGAAGTCATTTTGCAGGTGTGGTCTTTCCAGAGTGATGGTCATGCCAGTGTCATGGGCTATTTTCATGGTCCTCAGCAGTGTCGTGTTAGTTATCTTTGTTGTTGACGTTAGTTTTGGTCGAAGTCGTGGCCTTCTTCGTGTCGCGTGTTGATCCCCGTGGCTGCTGCCGTCGTCCCAGGAACCACGAGTGCCATCATCATGGTCCAGAGGGGTCTTCGTCGTCTTGGTCTACTGCACTATAGTTGTTCATGTACCATCATAAAGCTATAGTTGTCTCCGACCTAGAGTGACTATCGTCTCCTTCGGGTTTTGGTATGCGTCTTCGTCGTTCACGAAGGTCGTGGTCATCCGCCTCTTCTAAGGCTGTCGCCCTCGTCAGGAGCAAGTCGGGTGGGAGCCGCTACATAAGTTATGACGACCGATACTGTCATGTGTAGTAAACCGTCTGCCGGGGCGAGGGTGGCTGTCCTGGGAATAATATGGTCGGGTTGTGACCCAAGTATCTCTCCCATCGTCCGCCATTCACGATATCAGTCCTTCATCTCCGGATTTCCCAACGTCTCTGGTGATTTTCCCTCCCTTTCCTAGTTGTTATTATTTACTTGTTTTTCTCATTTTTTGAAAGCACTTTTCCCATTTTCCCTCCCCGTCATCCTTGTTTCTTTCGACGTCGTTTG
>NC_092241.1:42044796-42052296 GCF_036320965.1 Panulirus ornatus | reverse complement strand
GCGGAGGAGGGTGGATGTGCTGGAAATGAGATGTTTGAGGACAATATGTGGTGTGAGGTAGTTTGATCGAGTAAGTAATAATAGGGTAAAAGAGATGTGTGGTAATAAAAAGAGTGTGATTGAGAGAGCAGAGGAGGGTGTTTTGAAATGGTTTGGTCACATGGAGAGAATGAGTGAGGAAAGATTGACCAAGAGGATATATGTGTCAGAGGTGGAGGGAACGAGAAGTGGGAGATCAAACTGGAGGTGGAAAGATGGAGTGAAAAGGGTTTTGGTTGATCGGGGCCTGAACATGCAGGAGGGTGAAAGGCGTGCAAGGAATAGAGTGAATTGGAACGATGTGGTATACCGGGGTCGACGTGCTGTCAATGGATTGAACCAGGGCATGTGAAGCGTCTGGGGTAAACCATGGAAAGTTCTGTGGGGCCTGGATGTGGAAAGGGAACTGTGGTTTCGGTGCATTATTACATGACAGCTAGAGAGTGAGTGTGAACGAATGTGGCCTTTGTTTTTTCCTAGCGCTACCTCGCACACATGAGGGGAAAGGGGTTGTTATATCATGTGTGGCGAGGTGGCGTTGGGAATGAATAAAGGCAGACAGTATGAATTATGTACATGTGTATATATGTATATGTCTGTGTGTGTATATGTATGTATACGTTGAGATATATAGGTATGTATATTTGCGTGTGTGGACGTGTATGTATGTACATGTGTATGTGGGTGGGTTGGGCCATTCTTTCGTCTGTTTTCTTGCGCTACCTCGCTAACGCGGGAGACAGCGACATAACAAATAAAATATGAATATATATATATATCAGATGTATGAATAAACACATTGGACGACGTTCACAACAAGAAGGGCGAGGTCTCATATGTACGAGTTGGGATAAATGGGAGTGAGATCTGATAACGAGCCGGGATGAAGGGCAGCAGCATCGAAGGCTACATTAGAATGATAATTAAGGAGGCAGATCGGCCCTTCCCGGTGAGCCCACCCACCCAGGGGCCGATCCTCCGCCACACACTGGCCGGATATCGGTCATCGATACAACAGGATGTGTGGCGGGCGGTCCGATCTGCGGGTGGGGGTGAGGGGGGAATGTTGAGGTGGGGGAAGAGGGGAGGGGGCGATGAAGAGTTTGGGTGGGGGGGACCTGGCTAGGGTGGTGTTGAGGTCAGAGAGAGAGAGAGAGAGAGAGAGAGAGAGAGAGAGAGAGAGAGAGAGAGAGAGAGAGAGAGAGAGAGAGAGAGAGAGAGAGAGAGAGAGAGAGAGAGAGAGAGAGAGAGAGAGAGAGAGAGAGAGAGAGAGAGAGAGAGAGAGAGAGAGAGAGGGAAAGAGATGAAGACAACCACGATACAAGCCACACACAAGTCCGAGATCTGGACAACAGTACAAACATGGAACACCCTTGGTTCCCCCGAAGCCTGGAAGCACTCATGGAGGCCCCAGTCATCCGCCGGTGTATATAATGACCAATGTTTAGCTCAGCTCACTGAATCCCCTTCAAAAAATCCATAAGATTCAAGACTGATACATACACCTCCCTAGTTATATGTGGGAATATAAACGAGGCAACAATACCATGCTTCCAGATAATCCCTCACATGCATCAAAAAGACTTGCATCCTCCACCTGTACACTATGAAATCTTCTCTTACATTTTGAACTATCCCTTCCCCTGTCCAACCTCTCCTTCCTCTCCTCTAACCACCCTGTCCCCCTCAAAAGGGAAATACTATGGAGATGGGGGAGTAGGCAGGGAGATGTCGTCTATAACCAACCTCCAATAACTTGTTCTTACAGAGAGAAAAAATATACATCCTCTTATGAAAAATTTTTAGGTTTACCCTGAAAACATTTTCCTTCTCTCTCTCTACATATTTCTATCACGTTGTTTTATGGATGACGCTATGAAACATGTCCTTGTGGCATAGTAATTAGCGTCGCAGAACTCTAATCCAGTGATCTAGGGTCGATCCCCAGCTCGGGCAGGCGGCGTACAACTCACCAAGCTGAGCATCCTCGCCGTTGCTGGCATATAAAGGGGCACCAACTTGGTCTAGGTTAAGGCACTACGACTGCGACAGGTCTGGCCAGCAGACAGCTTGTAGCTCGGCTTCAATTTTCGTACGCGCACCTATGTCTGGGGACATGGCCCTCACTGTCAGGCCTAATGAGCTCATCTGTGGTGTCCATGTCTGGGGACATGGCCCTCACTGACAGGTCTAATGAGCCTGGCTACTGGTAATTTACTCCCCTTATGATGAGAACTTTGGGAAATAATGCTATTAGACACAATGATTTGGTGGGACCAAAACACGTTTTCTATTTGACTCGTGATCAATCAAGACATTTCTTGATTAATGAGACGATAAATCCTCGATGATGATATCCATGATTATGTCTACCATTATCACTGGGACGTAAGTACTGGAAATCCTCGAGAGCTGCGCTGGTGTAACTGTGTACTTTACTCCACTAGTAGTGGTGGTAGGTACGTCATGTACCCTACACCCGTGGTGATATACATGTACTCTTAATCAAATTACAGCAGGGAATCACACACACACACACACACACACACACACACACACACACACACACACTCGGTACAGTCATTCAGACATTATACACACACACACACACACACACACACAAATTCTCACAATTTTTTAAGTTCACTCAACCAAACAGGCTTACCACATGAGCACATTAGAGTTAACTTTATTGTAATTATCACTCGCGCTATCGGCACAACCTTCGATTGCTCAAGGGCCAATTTTACCCTACATTGCCTGTCGATTATTGGCAGATCTCGGGGCGAATCTACGCGATTATTTGCCCGTGATTGGGGATTACCTCCGGCGAGAGTCATCTGTGCAACGGCTTCAGGGTGATGAGAGGTCAAGCGGTCGGTATTTACTGTTTATCCCCTCATGTTTTTCCCAGTATGAGTACTACCTTCTGTATTGCATCATTCACACCAGCTGCTGCTAGGCAAGGGGTGACGTGAGGGCTCTGGTGTTACCTCTCTACTACACTCATATGTATACTGAAAAATACTGAGTACAAATGATGGAAGTGAGAGTCGTATGTAAGGACGTGGGTGCGGGTTAACACGTTTGGCTCAGAGTTATAAAAAGGCCAAGATTCGGACCCAAGGCAGCATGGAGAAAAGCGTCGTAACCTTACACTGCGTCACTCTCCACCTACTGGTTACAACTACATAAAACTTCGACTGCAGATGGCACAGACCAAGCAATAAAACAAGACCACATTATATATACAAGGTAGATGGAAAGCGTCACTGGTCTCATCTAATGGTGTTGTTTCTACTTCAGTAGGATCACACACGTGTGATCCAATGTGAGTGTCGTGTTTCAAACACTTTCAGGCCAGGTTAGTAAAATGTACATTCTCCTCACACCCTTGTCGCTCCCTGCGCCATAATCCGACCCGCCTCTCCAATTTTACCGTTCCATTATTCCCTAAAACCCTTTTAGATACTTTTAAACATAATCTGGCCGCCCCTCCTACGCTGCCCTCAATAATAATCTCGAACATATGAAATTTTTTTTCTCCCCCCCTCCCCCTCCTTCCAGGGTAATCCAGTGGTTTTTTATTCCAGCAGGTTATTCCCTGTGGAGTGTACTCTTGTTGGACGCTGGGCTGTGGTCCCGACACCACTAGAGCAACGTACCTCTTATATCCAGTCCCGAGACTTTCAACCATAGTCACAAAACGTCTGTGGAGGCAGATCTTCCACTATTGCCCTAGACCAACAGATGATGAAGACTCTCCACCATGGCCCTATACCGTTAAGTGACTGGATATCTTCCACCATTTGCCCCAGAACATCAATGGTTGCAAATCCTTCATCATGGCCTCAGACCATTAGTGACTGGAAAGTCTTCCAGCATTGCCTCAGACCACAAATGAAGGTAGGTCTTGCACCATGGCCCCAAACCACCAATGACAGCAGAGGCCATATATCACCATCATTCTACCTGCATCATAGCCTTCCACTACAATGGACTACAATTACCATGGGTTATCAAGACCAACGACGACCATGGACTCCAGTTACCAAGGCTGACTATGGCCCACAACAGCCATGAACTACAGTTACCAAGGCTCACTGGTCATGGCCCTCGACAACTACGCTATAACAATACCGCGTCTGCCTGCCATCACCGACAGTCTCCCCTTCTGCCGTCTATTCCAACGATCGTGTCGTTAGCCGTGCACCAGCAACCCGCTCGATTCACAGCGTCCCTCACCCATCGGGGTACAACCACACCCCCATCCGCTCCCTACGACCCATTAGTTTAATGTACATTCAGTCCTCAGCCCAATCATGGAACTTTTCTCTTACTCGGGAGCTCTGGGAGCAACAACCTCATGACCCACCTCTACATGGATTATATTTAGCGCCTCACTGAACAATCACATTAAAGAATAATCATCTATTTCTATTCCGCTTTCATGATAATCCTGAGACAGTCGCCTCACATCTGCCACCCTATCATTTAGCACATTCAACAGTCCTTCAAACTACTATACACACTTTTCTCCGCCTATCCTTTGCCTGTTATCATCTCTCCATCTGCCACCCTCACTGATGCTTCCACTTGTTCTTTGTTCTCCTCACAATATTCACCTCCTTTCATTTTTTTTTCATTCTCCCAGTAGCTTGCCGATGGCCCCCAGTTGCATCTCTAATCTGGTCTCTTTTTCAGTTCCTGCACCTTCCTTCTGAACTCTTGCCATTTTCTCTTTTACTCACACTCCTTCCTTGCAGAAAACGCTCACAAACCTCTCTTTTCTCTTTCATTTGCAATTCAACTTTCCCATTCCATCACTCTCTACCCTTCCTCAACGCCCACATCCCACCCTTCGTATACAACATACTTCTCTCGCACATGTAAGCACTGCTTTCACATCCCACTCACTTCGTGCCTTTTGCTAACACATTTTTCCATTCCTCACCTTCTCCCTCCTGGAATCTCCTCACACTAGTCTCTTTTCCAAAGTCTTCCAGTTTCACCACCCTCTTCCCATCCACATCATTTCCTCCATTCCTAAGCCGAAGCCAAAGCCCATTACCCACAACCAGGACCCACACACCTTTCCGTGGTCTCCCCTGACCACTCTATGTATCTGGGAATGAAATCGTCTCACTGACTGGAAATGAGACCGTCTCTTACTGGGAATGAGATCCTCCCACTTGCAAGGGAACCAATCGGAGGGACGCAAGAGGCCTCCTCGTGACTCAATATGGGGACCATCTTATCGCAAAGTCTCGCACCAAACATCCTCCCTCCCCTGTTATTGTCGGGAGGAAAGTAGTTAAGGGGGTCGGATAGGCATCACTTATCTGGGGATGTCGGATTGGAATGGATTTTCCTTGTTCTCGGGGGATCCTCGCCGGCGGATGGGCGGTTCGAATTGGTCAGTTTACTTGTCTTACTTCCTCGACAGGGACTGCATCATTACCTTCGTATCAACCCAGATAAAAGAGGTACAGAGTACACTCCATTTTCGTAATTCTTTATTTTTCTATATCTCCCTCTTTATATATATATATATATATATATATATATATATATATATATATATATATATATATATATATATATATATTTTATTTATTCATTTTGCTTTGTCGCTGTCTCCCGCGTTAGCGAGGTAGCGCAAGGAAACAGACGAAAGAATGGCCCAACCCACACACATACACATGTATATACATACACGTCCACACATGCAAATATACATACCTATACATCTCAACGTATACATATATATACATACATATATACACATGTACATAATTCATACTGTCTGCCTTTATTCATTCCCATCGCCACCTCGCCACACATGAAATAACAACCCCCTCCCCCCTCATGTGAGCGAGGTAGCGCTAGGAAAAGACAAGCAAAGGCCACATTCGTTCACACTCAGTCTCTAGCTGTCATGTAATAATGCACCGAAACCACAGCTCCCTTTCCACATCCAGGCACCACAGAACTTTCCATGGTTTACCCCAGACGCTTCACATGCACTGGTTCAATCCATTGACAGCACGTCGACCCCGGTATACCATATCGTTCCAATTCACTCTATTCCTTGCACGCCTTTCACCCTCCTGCATGTTCAGGCCCCGGTCACTCAAAATCTTCTTCACTCCATCTTTCCACCTCCAATTTAGTCTCCCACTTCTCCTCGTTCCCTCCACCTCTGACACATAAATCCTCTTGGTCAATCTTTCCTCAATCTTCTGCTCTCTCAACCACACTCTTTTTATTACAACACATCTCTCTTACCCTATTATTACTCACTCCATCAAACACTTCACACCACATATTGTCCGTAAACATCTCATTTCCAGCACATCCACCTTCCTGCGCACAACTCTATCCATAGCCCACGCCTCGCAACCATACAACATTGTTGGAACCACTATTCCTTCAAACATACCCATTTTTGCTTTCCGAGATAATGTTCTCGATTTCCACACATTCTCAAGGCTCCCAGAATTTTCGCCCCCTCCCCCACCCCGTGACTCACTTCCGCTTCTATGGTTCCATCCGCTGGCAAATCCACTCCCAGATATCTGAAACACTTCACTTCCTCCAGTTTTTCTCCATTCAAACTTACCTCCCAATTGACTTGACCCTCAACCCTACTTTACCTAATAACCTTGCTCTTATTCACATTTACTCTCAACTTTCTTCTTTCACACACTTTACCAAACTCAGTCATCAGCTTCTGCAGTTTCTCACATGAATCAGCCACCAGCGCTGTATCATCAGCGAACAACAACTGACTCACTTCCCAAGCTCTCTCATCCACAACAGACTGCATACTTGCCCCTCTTTCCAAAACTCTTGCATTCACCTCCCTAACAACCCCATCCATAAACAAATTAAACAACCATGGAGACATCACACACCCCGGCAGCAAACCTACATTCAGTGAGAACCAATCACTTTCCTCTCTTTCTACACGTGCACATGCCTTACATCCTCGATAAAAACTTTTCACTGCTTCTAACAACTTGCCTCCCACACCATATATTCTTAATACCTTCCACAGAGCATCTCTATCAACTCTATTATATGCCTTCACCAGATCCATAAATGCTACATACAATCCATTTGCTTTTCTAAGTATTTCTCACATACATTCTTTAAAGCAAACACCTGATCCACACATCCTCTACCACTTCTGAAACCACACTGCTCTTCCCCAATCTGATATAATTTACTAGGAATACTCAAGAAACTTATACCTCTGTAATTTAAGCACTCACCTTTGTCTTTGTCCCCTTTGCCTTTGTACAATGGCACTATGCAAGCATTCCGCCAATCCTCAGGCACCTCACCATGAGTCATATAAACATTATATAACCTTACCAACCAGTCAACAATACAGTCACCCCCTTATTTAATAAATTCCACTGCAATACCATCCAAACCTGCTGCCTTGCCAGCTTT
>NC_092241.1:42007296-42039796 GCF_036320965.1 Panulirus ornatus | reverse complement strand
CTCCTGACCTTCCGCCGTTTTCCTTTATACCCTTCTTAGTCACTAGCGCTCCTTTCCTGCGGAAACCGCCCATACACCTTGTCTTTTCCTTTCATTAGCGATTTACCTTCCTCATTCCACCACTTACCACAATTTGTGGTACATCAACATCTCATCTTCTGCGTACCACACACTTTACCCTCATATCTAAGCAGTGCTTTTCTAGATATCTTCCACTCCCTTAGTTTCGTTAATTTCATACAACCTATCCAGGTATATCTGCAGACAGGTTACTTTCACATTTGACGCTTCTTTCACACGTTCCATATCTTCGTTTCTAACAGCTGCATATACTTTCACAGTCACTTCCAGTTGGAGATGATCAGACATTCAACCTGCTTCTCCTCCCGCTCACCACGTTCATGTTCAGCAACCTCTCCTTTGCAAGTCTGTGAACTTGTACATAATTCAGTAATGCCATTGCCACCAGCCTCACTCACCAACGTGTCTCTATGTAAGCCGATGCTTTTTACCAGGTATTCCCGATGCGCTCAACTCAGACCGTTACTCGTTCGTTCCTGACGCTAGGCCGGTAATGCAGGAGAAGCAATTGTGTATATATAAAGAATAATAAGAAAAAATCGATCACCATTCCTCCCTCAACACTTGACAAACTTTCTCGCTTTTTGATTTACACTAAAGATTCTCTGCCCCATGATCACACCTGACCTGCCGAACCACCAACCCTTGCATGCAGATCCCCCAGCACCAAGATTCGACCCACTCAATAAAAACTGGGTTGATGGCACAGAGGCGTACCTCACTGAGAGACTTTGGGCTTGCTGACGTCGATACTAGAGACACCCACGAAGTCCTCTTATCTTTGGGGTAGTTTGATCGCTGGAGAGAATCTCTGATGATGGTACAGGCAAGTCTGGTTGATTCAAGAGAGAAATTCTTCCTGAGGTAATGTTTGTAGTGAAGCGGCTTACCTCCCTGGGCAGGATACATATGAAGAGTTCCTGAGAGCCACGTTTCTCACCTTCACAAAACCATCTCTGCTCTCTGTCACTCACACAGTGAAGAGCTTTCAAAGCAGCGAGGCTGCTACTTGGCATCAAAGTCCGCCTCTCCCACCCTGTCTTCAACCCTCGGGTGTAAAGATTCATAACAGTGGCCCAGGGAGCTGATTATCCTGCACACTACATATGGGTCACAGCCAGCCAACTCAAATGCCAATATCTGTATCCTTAACTGCTGCTCATGGGCTTTAAGCCATCAAAAACAAGGTCTATATATTTTGGGTGCTGCTTGTGCCCAACCACGAGCCTAGCTTCAAAGTGATCGTATAAGCACCGCGTCAGATAAACCTCATGAGCCGCCATGTGAGTTTCATCAAGAATTTCAATCCAGCCTGAGCCATGTTCCCATTTTTCTCTTACTTCTCTAAATATCAAATACTTTCTACACCAAAGGAAGGATCCATCCATTACCTTGATAACATAAACTTGCAAGACAGACTTTCTGTTGAAAGGGGCTCGTTCAGACGCACTTAACTCCACACAGGGCACCTGGCCGTATAAGGAGAGACTGTAACCTAACGAAAAGGATGTAACTCCTTTTCATCATGATCTTGGAAACTCCTTTACCTCTTTCAATCACTGCTTCCCTGTCCCCTAACACAACATGTCAGTGACCCACAGTTTACTTCATGCCGGTGACGTGAAAGCGGCCAGTCACCTTCTCATACGTAATGTGACATTCCTTCATAGCACTGAGTAAACACCGCGGGTAGATGACATCTTCCACGACCTGGGTAGACGATTCTGACTGGTACAAGTGTGTGTGAGGCCGTCGGCCACCGTCAGATCCTTATCCTTCCACACATAACTGAACTCCTGGATGATGTCACTGTCTGAGGAAGCGTTGAAATCACCCAAAAGAAAAAGTTTGTTTCCTAGGCACCATCTTATAACGAAGCCATACTCTGATATTCTATAGTGTTCTCTGCCTCAACGGACAAAGCTTACAGTCTTTTCTGAGACTGCGCTGAAATTGTGGCTATCATGTATATCTAATGTTTTGATACATTTACTCAAACTTTTATAACATTAGTGTGAGGCCTCCACATGTCCGACCTCTTCTTATTTCCTAAAGCTGTATCCGTTGATGAGGTAGAGAATAAACATATGACAAACGATGGATGCAAAGCCTTCTGTTGTGTTCACTTCAGTGCTAAGCAAGCGTCTCTTGAATGCCATCTCGCTGCGCCTGGTCTTCTAATTACCGCAAGTTTCACTAGGTCTCGTCTCCTGACACTTAACTGTACATGGTACGCCTGAAGTTAGCTAGATCCACCATGACAAAGGATAACACTAAACTGATACCTAAAAGCTGTCGTCCCATCTCCCTCCTAGAAGTTTTGGGTAAATCACTTGAAAGAATAATCAACCGCACATAGATAGCAAATACACCTACAGTATAATCCAACCAGTACGGCTTCCGAAGAGGCAAGAGCCTTATTGCCCCTGCGACTGTGATCAAAGCAGAGACAACTGCTTTCTCCAAAGGATGAGGACTAAACTGCACCGTGTGGACTGAGGGCCTGCAATACAAAGTCATGAGACAACATTACCGCACGCACACACACACACACACACACACACACACACACACACACACACACACACATATGCGTCCACTGCTAACCACACACTCAAGGGCTAAATCACTTTCAAGTAATGGCAACTCTTATTTCACTCCTAATATCACCCAAACATGTTCTGTTGACACTATACACCAGTATCACTTTCTCCTCTTGTAAGCCTTCCATCCAACGTACGAACAGAAAGAAACTCTCATGATCTAACCGTAGAGATGAGCAATGATTTCCACACACTGTATCTTCTGTCTACTAGAAGCAGCTTTTAAGACACTTTGTAAGAATAATGCCATCTGGTCGACCTTCTTCAAATCCTGCAGTCACATGAGACAAATACCAGGCGTGTTGTCCCACCTTACACCTATCGACTCATCAGGAGTCCTTGTGCTTCTATACAGTCACTAAGCTCGCTGGAAGAGAAGACTTGATACAAAGCGCTGGACAGCAGGTGTTGTCCACAGTCTCCCAGCAAGTCCTTTCTATAGGGTCCTAACAGGCGCCGTTTGATCATCAAGTCTCTGCTCCCAGAAGACCCCCCCCCCCCTCATTTTTTTTTTTTTTTTTAAGAAAACCAAGATGTTTCCTACCTCGAGGTCTGAAGGTAGAGTTTTCAAGGCGAGTGCTCAAGACGTAACGAGTAGTGTGCCCAATGCTTTTCATAATATACGTTAACGACCTAAAACTCGGTCTCATATCTAAGATCTCCAAATTTGTTGACGATACTAAATTAGGAGGTAGCGCTGTATACAGGTGGGACTGCGAAATGATTCAAAGAGATCTTAACTTACTAACAGAGTGGTCAAACAGATGGCAAATGAAGTTCAATGTAGACAAGTGTAAAGTTATGCACTTTGGAGACAAGAATATTCGTTACGACTACAAACTATTCGGAAACTCTAACTAAAATCAATGGAGAAAAGGACCTTGGAGATGTTATTAACAAGAAATTTGAAATACACTAAACAGTGTCAAACAGCAAGTGAAAAAGGCAACCAAATGTTAGGTTTCATAGCCAGGAACATAGATTATAAGACACCAGAAACAATTCTCACTTTTAATAATTCTGTAGTAAGACCCCACATTGAATATGCAGTCCAGGTTTGGTCCCCAAACTATAAAAGAGACGAGGAAAAATTAGAGCAAGTACAAACACGCGCGACCATATTGATCCCATATTCTTTAGAAATCTGGTATACGAAACCGGGCTAAAACGTCTGAATCTCTTCTCCCTTAAAAAACGTAGACTTCGCGACGACTTAATCCAAGTGTTCAAAATTCTAAACAAGTTCGACAAAGTAAACTACGAACATCTTTTCAAAATACAAGAAAATACGGATACCAAGACAAATGGAATAAAACTCAAAGCTAAAAGATGTAGTGCGGGCGTGGGAAAAAGTTTCTTTTCCTATAGGTGTGTTGAGCACTGGAATAAGTTACCGGCAGACGTAGTGAATGCTAAAACCATAGATACCTTCAAAAGTCGTTTATACAAATATTTCATATATTCAGGTATACTTTGAGAAAAACGCCAGAAATATACGTATAAACGACAGCGTCAACGGGGACACTTGTGTGCAGAAGCGGGGAATCGGTGATAGCTTAAAAAAGTACTGAGCGGAATTACATTTTTTTGTCAAGTTAAATCATTTCTTTTTTTCAGACAACCCAGTCGTGGGCCAATCAGGCCTCCTGTTGTCTTTCTTTCTCATGTAAACTTCTCATGTAAACCTCTTTACCGGATCAAGAGGGAGTGATGTAGGCAACTAGATCGCCTCGACCGCTAACTTTAACCATGTGGAGGAAGTATGTCACGCTGCTTGACAGTACCTGACCAACTGGTGGAGAGGTGATGGATTCACGGTCATCTTTTTATCCGTGGGGCAAGAAGCGGAGGTGTAATGCATCACCTCTCTCTGGAAAGTCGAAGGAAATACCTTTCAAGTTTGTCAAAAATATATTTGGGATAAAATATCTAGGTGTGAAACGCTCTTGTATCCGGCATACTCTTATATCCGGCACTGTTTATGCCCGGCAGATGCTGGATAATGAATTTGTCTCCTCTAGTACAAAGGAACATAGAGGAATTCAATCAGCGACAGACTGCCGGGTCCTTTAGAGGTTGTATGTGATAATAGAAGATATCAGAAACTCACATATTAGTGAGGTAAAAGTGAGAAGATATACAGAAAATTCAAACTGAAATTGTGACTTAAGGATTCGAAGCGAAACATCTATCGAGTATATTCTTAAACGTGTCTATAGCTCTTCTTTCAGCAACTATAATTGGCAAATCGATCCACGTGTTAACAGTCATGTTGGAGAAAAAGTACTTCGCCTCATTCGAGGTAAGACGTTTGCCCACGAGTATGTGCATCCATTACGACAAGTGAAATCAGACGAATCAAGACTTAAGTAACTTGACAGATCAAGATTATCAAAGCCTTTGATCATTTCCAATACTTGTATTAGATCCCTTCTTAACCTTCTCTTTTCCAAGCTAAGCAGAAGGTCCCTGAGAGCCAAGGTCTCTTAGCATAGGTTTCTGAGTCCGGGAATCATCTTGTAGCTCAGTGCTGCACTCTCTCCGTTCTGTCTGTGTCTTTTTTGAGGTAAGGTGACCAACACCGAACACAATAATCAAGATGGAGACGAACTAATCAATTGTAAAGAGTAAGGATTATTTTCCTGGATTCAAATTCTAAGGTCCTGCCTTAGAGTCTAAGAATTTTGTCATATCTTTTCACTGCTTCTGTGCACTGCTTACTTGGTATTGGGTCACCAGAGATTACTACTCCTAAGTCTTTCTCCTCATTTACCTTTTGCTGTTACACAGAATTCATACTGTAACTTGAATGATCATTTTGACTACCGACATGTAAACTTTGCACTTATCGACATCAAACTTGATTTGCCACTATGAGCCTCGTCCATCTGTTGTCTATGAAGCTGCGGACGTTCAAGTTCATTTGTAGATTTATGATATATATACATATCTATATTTATTCATTTATTTTGCTTTGTCGCTGTCTCCCGAGTTTGCGAGGTAGCGCAAGGAAACAGACGAAAGAATGGCCCAACCCACCCACATACACATGTATATACATACACGTCCACACACGCACAATATACATACCTATACATCTCAATGTACACATATATATACACACACAGACATATACATATATACATATGTACATAATTCATACTGTCTGCCTTTATTTGTTCCCATCGCCACCTCGCTACGCATGGAATAACAGCCCCCTCCCCCCTCATGTGTGCGAGGTAGCGCTAGGAAAAACACCAAAGGCCCCATTCGTTCACACTCAGTCTCTAGCTGTCATGTAATAATGCACCGAAACCACAGCTCCCTTTCCACATCCAGGCCCCACACACTTTGCATGGTTTACCCCAGACGCTTCATATGCCCTGGTTCAATCCATTGACAGCACGTCGACCCCGGTATACCACATCGTTCCAATTCACTCTATTCTTTGCACGCCTTTCATCCTCCTGCATGTTCAGGCCCCTATCACTCAAAATCTTTTTCACTCCATCTTTCCACCTCCAATTTGGTCTCCCACTTCTCCTCGTTTCCTCCACCTCTGACACATATATCCTCTTGGTCAATCTTTCCCCACTCATTCTCTCCATGTGAACAAACCATTTCAAAACACCCTCTCCCGCTCTCTCAACCACACTCTTTTTATTTCCACACATCTCTCTCACCCTTACATTACTTACTCGATCAAACCACCTCACACAACATATTGTCCTCAAACATCTCATTTCCAGCACATCCACCCTCCTGCGCACAACTCTATCCATAGCCCACGCCTCGCAACCATACAACATTGTTGGAACCACTATTCCTTCAAACATACCCATTTTTGCTTTCCGAGATAATGTTCTCGACTTCCAAACATTCTTCAAGGCTCCCAGAATTTTCGCCCCCTCCCCCATCCAATGATTCACTTCCGCTTCCATGGTTCCATCCGCTGCCAAATCCACTCCCAGATATCTAAAACACTTTACTTTCTCCAGTTTTTCTCCATTCAAACTTACCTCCCATCTGACTTGACCCTCAACCCTACTGTACCTAATAACCTTGCTCTTATTCACATTTACTCTCAACTTTCTTCTTTCACACACTTTGCCAAACTCAGTCACCAGCTTCTGCAGTTTCTCACATGAATTAGCCACCAGCGCTGTATCATCAGCGAACAACTGACTCACTTCCCAAGCTCTCTCATCCACAACAGACTGCATACTTGCCCCTCTTTGCAAAACTCTTGAATTCACCTCCCTAACAACCCCATCCATAAACAAATTAAACAACCATGGAGACATCACACACCCCTGCCGCAAACCTACATTCACTGAGAACCAATCACTTTCCTCTCTTCCTACACGTACACATGCCTTACATCCTCGATAAAAACTTTTCACTGCTTCTAACAACTTGCCTCCCACACCATATATTCTTAATACCTTCCACAGAGCATCTCTATCAACTCTATCATATGCCTTCTCCAGATCCATAAATGCTACATACAAATCCATTTGCTTTTCTAAGTATTTCTCACATACATTCCTCAAAGCAAACACCTGATCCACACATCCTCTACCACTTCTGAAACCACACTGCTCTTCCCCAATCTAATGCTCTGTACATGCCTTCACCCTCTCAATTGATACCATCCCATATAATTTACCAGGAATACTCAACAAACTTTTTTTTTTTATTATACTTTGTAGCTGTCTCCCGCGTTTGCGAGGTAGCGCAAGGAAACAGACGAAAGAAATGGCCCCCCCCCCCAATACACATGTATATACATACGTCCACACACGCAAATATACATACCTACACAGCTTTCTATGGTTTACCCCAGACGCTTCACATGCCTTGATTCAATCCACTGACAGCACGTCAACCCCGGTATACCACATCGCTCCAATTCACTCTATTCCTTGCCGTCCTTTCACCCTCCTGCATGTTCAGGCCCCGATCACACAAAATCTTTTTCACTCCATCTTTCCACCTCCAATTTGGTCTCCCTCTTCTCCTTGTTCCCTCCACCTCCGACACATATATCCTCTTGGTCAATCTTTCCTCACTCATCCTCTCCATGTGCCCAAACCACTTCAAAACACCCTCTTCTGCTCTCTCAACCACGCTCTTTTTATTTCCACACATCTCTCTTACCCTTACGTTACTCACTCGATCAAACCACCTCACACCACACATTGTCCTCAAACATCTCATTTCCAGCACATCCATCCTCCTGCGCACAACTCTATCCATAGCCCACGCCTCGCAACCATACAACATTGTTGGAACCACTATTCCTTCAAACATACCCATTTTTGCTTTCCGAGATAATGTTCTCGACTTCCACACATTCTTCAAGGCCCCCAGAATTTTCGCCCCCTCCCCCACCCTATGATCCACTTCCGCTTCCATGGTTCCATCCGCTGCCAGATCCACTCCCAGATATCTAAAACACTTCACTTCCTCCAGTTTTTCTCCATTCAAACTCACCTCCCAATTGACTTGACCCTCAACCCTACTGTACCTAATAACCTTGCTCTTATTCACATTCACTCTCAACTTTCTTCTTCCACACACTTTACCAAACTCAGTCACCAGCTTCTGCAGTTTCTCACATGAATCAGCCACCAGCGCTGTATCATCAGCGAACAACAACTGACTCACTTCCCAAGCTCTCTCATCCCCAACAGACTTCATACTTGCCCCTCTTTCCAAAACTCTTGCATTTACCTCCCTAACAACCCCATCCATAAACAAATTAAACAACCATGGAGACATCACACACCCCTGCCGCAAACCTACATTCACTGAGAACCAATCACTTTCCTCTCTTCCTACACGTACACATGCCTTACATCCTCGATAAAAACTTTTCACTGCTTCTAACAACTTGCCTCCCACACCATATATTCTTAATACCTTCCACAGAGCATCTCTATCAACTCTATCATATGCCTTCTCCAGATCCATAAATGCTACATACAAATCCATTTGCTTTTCTAAGTATTTCTCACATACATTCTTCAAAGCAAACCCCTGATCCACACATCCTCTACCACTTCTGAAACCACACTGCTCTTCCCCAATCTGATGCTCTGTACATGCCTTCACCCTCTCAATCAATACCCTCCCATATAATTTACCAGGAATACTCAACAAACTTATACCTCTGTAATTTGAGCACTCACTCTTATCCCCTTTGCCTTTGTACAATGGCACTATGCACGCATTCCGCCAATCCTCAGGCACCTCACCATGAGTCATACATACATTAAATAACCTTACCAACCAGTCAACAATACAGTCACCCCCTTTTTTAATAAATTCCACTGCAATACCATCCAAACCTGCTGCCTTGCCGGCTTTCATCTTCCGCAAAGCTTTCACTACCTCTTCTCTGTTTACCAAATCATTTTCCCTAACCCTCTCACTTTGCACACCACCTCGACCAAAACACCCTATATCTGCCACTCTATCATCAAACACATTCAACAAACCTTCAAAATACTCACTCCATCTCCTTCTCACATCACCACTACTTGTTATCACCTCCCCATTTGCGCCCTTCACTGAAGTTCCCATTTGCTCCCTTGTCTTACGCACTTTATTTACCTCCTTCCAGAACATCTTTTTATTCTCCCTAAAATTTAATGATACTCTCTCACCCCAACTCTCATTTGCCCTTTTTTTCACCTCTTGCACCTTTCTCTTGACCTCCTGTCTCTTTCTTTTATACATCTCCCACTCAATTGCATTTTTTCCCAGCAAAAATCGTCCAAATGCCTCTCTCTTCTCTTTCACTAATACTCTTACTTCTTCATCCCACCACTCACTACCCTTTCTAATCAACCCACCTTCCACTCTTCTCATGCCACAAGCATCTTTTGCGCAATCCATCACTGATTCCCTAAATACATCCCATTCCTCCCCCACTCCCCTTACTTCCATTGTTCTCACCTTTTTCCATTCTGTACTCAGTCTCTCCTGGTACTTCCTCACACAGGTCTCCTTCTCAAGCTCACTTACTCTCACCATCCTCTTCACCCCAACATTCACTCTTCTTTTCTGAAAACCCATACAAATCTTCACCTTAGCCTCCACAAGATAATGATCAGACATCCCTCCAGTTGCACCTCTCAGCACATTAACATCCAAAAGTCTCTCTTTCGCACGCCTGTCAATTAACACGTAATCCAATAATGCTCTCTGGCCATCTCTCCTACTTACATAAGTATACTTATGTATATCTCGCTTTTTAAACCAGGTATTCCCAATCATCAGTCCTTTTTCAGCACATAAATCTACAAGCTCTTCACCATTTCCATTTACAACACTGAACACTCCATGTATGCCAATTATTCCCTCAACTGCCACATTACTCACCTTTGCATTCAAATCACCCATCACTATAACCCGGTCTCGTGCATCAAAACCACTAACACACTCATTCAGCTGCTCCCAAAACACTTGCCTCTCTTGATCTTTCTTCTCATGCCCAGGTGCATATGCACCAATAATCACCCACCTCTCTCCATCAACTTTCAGTTTTACCCATATTAATCGAGAATTTACTTTCTTACACTCTATCACATACTCCCACAACTCCTGTTTCAGGAGTATTGCTACTCCTTCCCTTGCTCTTGTCCTCTCACTAACCCCTGACTTTACTCCCCAGACATTCCCAAACCACTCTTCCCCTTTACCCTTGAGCTTCGTTTCACTCAGAGCCAAAACATCCAGGTTCCTTTCCTCAAACATACAACCTATCTCTCCTTTTTTCACATCTTGGTTACATCCACACACATTTAGGCACCCCACTCTGAGCCTTCGAGGAGGATGAGCACTCCCCGCGTGACTCCTTCTTCTGTTTCCCATTTTAGAAAGTTAATACAAGGAGGGGAGGATTTCTGGCCCCCCGCTTATACCTCTGTAATTTGAGCACTCACCTTTGTCCCCTTTGCCTTTGTACAATGGCACTATGCAAGCATTCCGTCAATCCTTAGGCACCTCACCATGAATCATACATACACTAAATAACCTTACCAACCAGTAAATTCCACTGCAATACCATCCAAACCCGCTGACTTGCCGGCTTTCATCTTCCGCAAAGCTTTTACTACCTCTTCTCTGTGTACCAAATCATTTCCCCTAACTCTCTCACTTTGCACACCACCACGACCAAAACACCCTATATCTGCCACTCTATCATCAAACACATTCAACAAAACTTCAAATACTCACTCCATCTCCTTCTCACATCACTCCTACTTGTTATCACCTCCCCATTAGCCCCCTTTGCTGAAATTCCATTTGTTCCTTTGTCTTACGCACTTTATTTACCCTTCCATGAACATCTATCTCCTAATAGATACTCTATCCTAATCAACCCACCTTCCACTCTTCTCATGCCACAAGCATCTTTTGCGCAATCCATCACTGATTCCCTAAATACATCCCATTCCTCCCCCACTCCCCTTACTTCCATTGTTCTCACCTTTTTCCATTCTGTACTCAGTCTCTCCTGGTACTTCCTCACACAGGTCTCCTTCTCAAGCTCACTTACTCTCACCATCCTCTTCACCCCAACATTCACTCTTCTTTTCTGAAAACCCATACAAATCTTCACCTTAGCCTCCACAAGATAATGATCAGACATCCCTCCAGTTGCACCTCTCAGCACATTGACATCCAAAAGTCTCTCTTTCGCACGCCTGTCAATTAACACGTAATCCAATAATGCTCTCTGGCCATCTCTCCTACTTACATAAGTATACTTATGTATATCTCGCTTTTTAAACCAGGTATTCCCAATCATCAGTCCTTTTTCAGCACATAAATCTACAAGCTCTTCACCATTTCCATTTACAACACTGAACACCCCATGTATACCAATTATTCCCTCAACTGCCACATTACTCACCTTTGCATTCAAATCACCCATCACTATAACCCGGTCTCGTGCATCAAAACCACTAACACACTCATTCAGCTGCTCCCAAAACACTTGCCTCTCTTGATCTTTCTTCTCATGCCCAGGTGCATATGCACCAATAATCACCCACCTCTCTCCATCAACTTTCAGTTTTACCCATATTAATCGAGAACTTACTTTCTTACACTCTATCACATACTCCCACAACTCCTGTTTCAGGAGTATTGCTACTCCTTCCCTTGCTCTTGTCCTCTCACTAACCCCTGACTTTACTCCCCAGACATTCCCAAACCACTCTTCCCCTTTACCCTTGAGCTTCGTTTCACTCAGAGCCAAAACATCCAGGTTCCTTTCCTCAAACATACAACCTATCTCTCCTTTTTTCACATCTTGGTTACATCCACACACATTTAGGCACCCCACTCTGAGCCTTCGAGGAGGATGAGCACTCCCCGCGTGACTCCTTCTTCTGTTTCCCATTTTAGAAAGTTAATACAAGGAGGGGAGGATTTCTGGCCCCCCGCTTATACCTCTGTAATTTGAGCACTCACCTTTGTCCCCTTTGCCTTTGTACAATGGCACCATGCAAGCATTCCGTCAATCCTTAGGCACCTCACCATGAATCATACATACACTAAATAACCTTACCAACCAGTAAATTCCACTGCAATACCATCCAAACCCGCTGACTTGCCGGCTTTCATCTTCCGCAAAGCTTTTACTACCTCTTCTCTGTGTACCAAATAATTTCCCCTAACTCTCTCACTTTGCACACCACCTCGACCAAAACACCCTATATCTGCCACTCTATCATCAAACACATTCAACAAAACTTCAAAATACTCACTCCATCTCCTTCTCACATCACTCCTACTTGTTATCACCTCCCCATTAGCCCCCTTCGCTGAAATTCCCATTTGTTCCTTTGTCTTACGCACTTTATTTACCTCCTTGCAAAACATCTTTTTATTCTCCCTAAAATATGACGATACTCTCTCACCCCAACTCTTATTTGCCCTCTTTTTTACCTCTAGCACCTTTCTCTTGACCTCCTGTCTCTTTCTTTCATACATCTCCCACTCATTTGCATTATTTCCCTGCAAAAATCGTCCAAATGGCTCTCTCTTCTCTTTTACTAATAATCTTACTTCTTCATCCCACCACTCACTACCCTTTCTAATCTGCCCACCTCCCACGCTTATCATGCCACAAGCATCTTTTGCGCAAGCCATCACTGCTTCCCTAAATGTATCCCATTCCTCCTCCACTCCCCTTACCTCCTTTGTTCTCACCTTTTTCCATGCTGTACTCAGTCTCTCCTGGTACTTCCTCACACAAGTCTCCTTCCCAAGCTCACTTACTCTTACCACTCTCTTCATCCCAACATTCTCTCTTCTTTTCTGAAAACCTCTACAAATCTTCACCTTCGCCTCCACAAGATAAATATCAGACATCCATCCAGTTGCACCTCTCAGCACATTAACATCCAAAAGTCTCTCTTTTGCGCGCCTATCAATTAACACGTAATCCAATAACGCTCTCTGGCCATCTCTCCTACTTACATACGTATACTTATGTATATCTCTCTTTTTAAACCAGGTATTCCCAATCACCAGTCCTTTTTCAGCACATACGTCTACAAGCTCTTCACCATTTCCATTTACAACACTGAACACCCCATATATACCAATTATTCCTTCAACTGCCACATTACTCACCTTTGCATTCAAATCACCCATCACTATAACCCGGTCTCGTGCATCAAAACCACTAATACACTCATTCAGCTGCTCCCAAAACACTTGCCTCTAATGATCTTTCTTCTCATGCCCAGGTGCATATGCACCAATAATCACCCATCTCTCTCCATCAACTTTCAGTTTTATCCATATCAATCCAGAGTTTACTTTCTTACACTCTATCACATACTCCCAGCACTCCTGTTTCAGGAGTACTGCTACTCCTTCCCTTGCTCTTGTCCTCTCACTAACCCCTGACTTTCCTCCCAAGACATTCCCAAACCACTCTTCCCCTTTACCCTTGAGCTTTGTTTCACTCAGAGCCAAAACATCCAGGTTCCTTTCCTCAAACATACTACCTATCTCTCCTTTTTTCTCATCTTGGTTACATCCACACACATTTAGACACCCGAATCTGAGCCTTCGAGGAGGATGAGCACTCCCCGCGTGACTCCTTCTTCTGTTTCCCCTTTTAGAAAGTTAAAATACAAGGAGGGGAGGGTTTCTAGCCCCCCGCTCCCGTCCCCTTAAGTCGCCTTCTACGACACGTGAGGAATGCGTGGGAAGTACTCTTTCTCCCCTATCCCCAGGGATATATATATATATATATATATATATATATATATATATATATATATATATATATATATATATGAAGGTCGGACGAAGGTCGTGCGTTCATTCTAAATACATAATCAGCCTACTTGAGTTCAACCTACATTATGCACTAAGCTTCCTCCTACGTAAACAACAAACTTATTCAGGAGGACACTTAAGCTGGTTGAGGATCCCTAGGCCTGGCTCACTGTGTCATCCGCTTATGGATGAAGTTTTCACCTTCACAAATGTCGACGCGCCAGGTTAATTCCTTGACCAGGTTTCAAGCCACCAAATCTGTCGCATTCAAGGCCGCCTTTAGCCTCATCTCTCCAAGATTAGAGGTGAAGTAAACTAATTTCATTGCAAACCATTACTCCTGGAGCACGACCGTTCTTAAGATCCTTCCAAACGACAGCACGACTCTTAAGAATGACGGTACGACCCTTGATTACGAGGGTACGGCCCTAGAGCATGACAGTATGACTCCTAGATATACTGGCTTGATCTCTGAACTGACTCATAAAGGTTAGGTCAAAGGCTATCATACCCGACGGTCGTACCGTTGTCCTCAACTGTCGTACCGTCGTTCTCAAAAGATAGTAACGTCTTGATCAAGTATCGTAGCGTCGTGATCAAGGATCGTACCGTCGTGATCAATTATCATACTGTCGTGATCAAGTATCGAAGCGTCGTATTCAAAGGGTCGTAGCGTTGTATCAAAGGGTCGTACTTTTTTCTCAAAGGGTCGTACATCGTTCTCAGGGGATCGTAACGGCGTGATCAAGGATCGTACCGCCGTGATCAAGGATCGTAACGTCGTGATCAAGGATCGTAACGGCGTGATCAAGGACTGTACCTTTAAGTTCACTGGGTCAAACCTCTGAGTTATAATAACGTGCTGCCATCTACAGGCCTTACAAGGTACTAATTCAGGCAGGCACAGCACGGAGCACGCAGCGTTGGCCGTGGAGGCCAGCGCCGGCCGCTGAACTGTGAAAATTAACACAACTCAGAATTCTTCGTCCGTAACTTTAAATGCTGCTAATTGGTGTCCAACATGAAGGCCAACCTTTCGCCCGTCGTCTGAGTGCACTGGGGGACGAAATGGCAGCAGACGAATAAAAATAGACAAGTGATTGTCGAAATGAATATATGAACTGGAAACTCGACCTGCGCCAGACAGGGTCTTTGCAACAGTCAAGGGTTATATTACGACGACGGTTTCAGCGACGTGTGTCATGCCTATAGCGATCTTGTAGTGTGAGCGGCATCACTGGGGCCACTAGGAGTCCCTCTGATTCTAGGGAAACAAAAGGGAAAATTGTGAATCTATGAAGTGTGAGACAAATGGTAAATAACTGGGTGTCTTTCAGCTCTTTGGGCATGACGGACGTTGCGACCCTTGGTAACGATGGCGTGACCTTTGACCTAGCTCTTAAAGGCGAGGTTAAAGGACAAGTCATCACACTCAGGGGTCATAACGTCGTGCTCAAGGGTCGTAACGTCGTTCTCAAGGGTCGTAATACCGTGATCAAGGTGTTTAAGATGCTCATGGTCGACACGCCAGCTATTCCTCAGTAATACAACAATAAAAATGAGACACGAAGTAAAATAAAAGAATAATGAACATACCAGTCAAGGTTCGCACACAAGAGCCACAAAATTGTAACAGATATGGTGGTCGACCAGACCCTGGCGATCACCAAGCTTCCCTGGTAAGGAGAACTGGTTAGAATTTGATCACATCATTTCCCATCCAACATCACAAGACATTACAGGCGCTCGACAGTCTGCTGTGTAGAGAGTCACAGAAATAGAGGAGGATAGAAGACAAGTCACAAGGGCGGGGCAAAGTGCCTCGTGCATTCAGGACATAAGATACAAGCATAATACAGGATGGGTCTGTAGATACAGGACAGGTCTGTAGATACAGGGCAGGTCTGTAGATACAGGACAGGTCTGTAGACACAGGACAGGTCTGCAAATACAGGACAGGTCTGTAGCTACAGGTAAGTTCTGTAGAAAGAGAACGGGTCTGTAGATGCAGGATAGGTCTGTAGATACAGGACGGATGTATAGATAATAGGGTGAGTCTGTTGAGCGATGGAGTGTGCCAGGATGATATAAAAGACGATTACTTGGCTCTTGGCTAAAGGCAGAACAAGAAGATAATATCATGACGTTGTCTAGCGACCAAAGATGGGGATGAGGAGGAGTTCTAAGACATGCGCTGCTGACGGGAGAGTCACTGGATGATACATGATAAGGGAGAAAGAACACATCCCACGTAGCTCTTGCGTGAGGGAGACTAAAGGAGTGAGAGCAGGGAGCTGGTTATCTTCGCCTCTTGTGAAATTACCGACTGAAAAAAAGACACAGAGAAACCAAACGAGGATTATCCCTGAAGGATCAGTCCTCTGTCCTTGAACGATACTCAGATGAGACGGGAGAGGTGAGGAGCAGGTATATATGAAAGAAGAAGGAGAAAATTAAGGACTTCGCAGCGGTAGTGAAAATAACAACAACAGCAGGAGTAGTGGATATAACATTAGCATCAAAAGCAGGAGTAGTGGCCGTAACTATAGCAGGAACAGCGAGAGTGGTGGCAGTGATTAGTTCCCGTAGGATTAACGTCAGACTTGACATTCAGTCGACCAATGCTGTAGAGGATATATATATATATATATATATATATATATATATATATATATATATATATATATATATATATATATATATATATATATTTTTTTTTTTTTTTTTTTCTTTCTTTTTATTCATTATACTTCGTTGCTGTCTCCCTCGTTAGCGACGTAGCGTAAGGAAACAGACGAAAGAATGGCCCAACCCACTCACATACACATGTATATACATACACGTCCACACACAGCACATATACATATCTATACATCTCAACGTATACATATATATATTTACACACACAGACATACATATATTCACATGTACATAACTCATACAGTCTGCCCTTATTCATTCCCGTCGCCACCCCGCCATACATGAAATGACAAACCCCTCCACCCGCATGTGCGCGAGGTAGCGCTAGGAAAAGACACCAAAGACCGCATCCGTTCACACTCAGTCTCTAGCTGCCATGTATAATGCACTGAAACCACAGCTCCCTTTCCAAATCTAGGCCCCACAGAACTTTCCATGGTTTACCCCAGACGCTTCACATGCCCTGGTTCAATCCATTGACAGCACGTCGACCCCCGTATACCACAACGTTCCAATTCACTTTGTTCCTTGCACGCCTTTCACCCTCCTGCATGTTCAGGCCCCGATCACTCAAAATCTTTTTCACTCCATCTTTCCACCTCCAATTTGGTCTCCCACTTCTCCTCGCTCCCTCCACCTCTGACACACATATCCTCTGTCAATCTGTCCTCACTCATTCTGTCTATGTGACCAAACAATTTCAAAACATTCTCTTCTGCTCTCTCAACCACACTCTTTTTATTACAACACATCTCTCTTACCCTATTATTTCTTACTCGATCAAACCACCTCACACCACATATTGTCTTCAAACATCTCATTTCCAGCACATCCACCCTCCTCCACGCAACTCTATCTATAGCCCACGCCTAGCAACCATATAACATTGTTGGAACCCACTTCTCCACGTTCCCTCCACCTCTGACACACATATCCTCTTTGTCAATCTTTCCTCACTCATTCTGTCCAAGTGACCAAACAATTTCAAAATATCCTCTTCTGTTCTCCTAACCACACTCATTTTATTACCACACATCTCTCTAACCCTTTTATTACTCATTCCATCAAACCACCTCACACCACATATTGTCCTTAAAAATCTTATTTCCAGCACATCCACCCTCCTCCGCACGCCTACCAACGATATAACATTGTTGGAACCACTATTCCTTCAAACATACCCATTGTTGCTTTCCAAGATAACGTTCTCGACTTCCACACATTTTTCAACGCTCCCAGAACTTTCGCCCCCTCCCCCACCCTATGATTCACTTCCGCTTCCATGTTTCCATCCGCTGCCAAATCCACTCTCAGATATCTAAAACTCTTCACTTCGTTCAGTTTTTCTCCATCCAAACTTACCTCCCACCCTACCTCCCACCCTACTGTACCTAATAACCTTGCTCTTATTCACATTGACTCTCAGCTTTCTTCTTTCACACACTTTACCAAACTCAGTCACCAGCTTCTGCAGTTTCTCACCCGAATCAGCCACCAGCGCTGCATCATCAGCGAACAACAACTGACTCACTTCCCAAGCTCTTTCATCCACAACAGACTGCATTCTTGCCCCTCTTTCCAAAACTCTTGCATTCACCTCCCTAACAACCCCATCCATAAACAAATTAAACAACCATGGAGACATCACACACCTCTGCCGCAAACCAACATTCACTGAGAACCAATCACTTTCCTCTCTTCCTGCACGTACACATGCCTTACATCCTCGATAAAAACTTTTCACTGCTTCTAACAACTTACCTCCCACACCATATATTCTTGATACCTTCTAGAGAGCATCTCTATCAACTCTATCATGTGCCTTCTCCAGATCCATAAATGCTACATACAAATCCATATATATATATATATATATATATGTATATGTATATATATATATATATATATATATATATATATATATATATATATATATATATATATATATATATATACATATATTATTCATTTCTGTCGCCACCCTACCACACATGAAATGAGATCCACTCTCCCGCATGTGCGCGAGGTAGGACTGGGAAAAGACAACAAATGCCACATTTGTTCACACTCAGTCTCTAGCTGTCATGTATAATGCACCAGAACCACAGCTTCCTTTCCACATCCAGGCCCCTCAGAACTTTCCATGGTTTACCCCAGAGGCTTCACATGCGCTGGTTCAATCCATTGGCAGCACGTCGACCCCGGTATACCACATCGATCCAATTCACTCTATTCCTTGCCCGCCTTTCACCCTACTGCATGTTCAGTCCCCGATCACTCAAAATCTTTTTCACTCCATCTTTCCACCTCCAATTTGGTCTTCCACTTCTCCTCGTTCCCTCCACCTCCGACACATATATCCTCTTGGTCAATCTTTCCTCACTCATTCTCTCTATGCGACCAAAACATTTCAAAACACCCTCTTCTGCTCTCTCAACCACACTCTTTTTAATACCACACATCTCTCTTACCCTTTCATTACTTACTTGATCAAACCATCTCACACCACATATTGTCCACAAACATCTCATTTCCAGCACATCCACCCTCCTCCGCAGAACTCTATCTATAGCCCACGCCTAGCAACCCTATAACATTGTCAGAACCACTATTCCTTCAAACATATATATGTATATATATATATATATATATATATATATATATATATATATATATATATATATATATATATATATGAGAGCGATAACCTTGAATAAGAGCAATGTTATTATGTACAGTAGGGTTGAGGGTCAAGTCAATTGGGAGGTAAGTTTGAATGGAGAAAAACTGGAGGAATTAAAGTGTTTTAGATATCTGGGAGTGGATATGGCAGCGGATGGAACCATGGAAGCGGAAGTGAATCATAGGGTGGGGGAGGGGGCGAAAATTTTGGGAGCCTTGAAGAATGT
The DNA here is from genome assembly GCF_036320965.1 of Panulirus ornatus. NCBI lineage: Eukaryota > Metazoa > Arthropoda > Malacostraca > Decapoda > Palinuridae > Panulirus > Panulirus ornatus. The sequence continues at coordinate 42,020,190 of NC_092241.1, read as the reverse complement.
TTGTAAGTCGAGAACTTTATCTCGGAAAGCAAAAATGGATATGTTTGAAGGAATAGTGGTTCCAACTATGTTGTATGGTTGCGAGGCGTGGGCTATGGATAGAGTTGTGCGCAGGAGGGGGGATGTGCTGGAAATGAGATGTTTGAGGACAATGTGTGGTGTGAGGTGATTTGATCGAGTGAGTAATGTAAGGGTAAGAGAGATGTGTGGAAATAAAAAGAGCGTGGTTCAGAGAGCAGAAGAGGGTGTTTTGAAATGGTTTGGGCACATGGAGAGAATGAGTGAGGAAAGATTGACCAAGAGGATATATGTGTCGGAGGTCGAGGGAACGAGGAGAAGTGGGAGACCAATTTGGAGGTGGAAAGATGGAGTGAAAAAGATTTTGATTGATCGGGGACTGAACATGCAGGAGGGTGAAAGGCGGGCAAGGAATAGAGTGAATTGGATCGATGTGGTATACCGGGGTCGACGTGCTGCCAATGGATTGAATCAGGGCATGTGAAGCGTCTGGGGTAAACCATGGAAAGTTCTGTGGGGCCTGGATGTGGAAAGGGAGCTGTGGTTTCGGGCATTATTACATGACAGCTAGAGACTGAGTGTGAACGAATGGGGCCTTTGTTGTCTTTTCCTAGCGCTACCTCGCACACATGAGGGGGGAGGGGGATGTTATTCCATGTGTGGCGAGGTGGCGATGGGAATAAATAGGGGCAGACAGTATGAATTATGTACATGTGTATGTATGTATATGTCTGTGTGTGTATATATATGTGTACATTGAGATGTATAGGTATGTATATTTGTGTGTGTGGACGTGTATGTATATACATGTGTATGGGGGTGGGTTGGGCCATTTCTTTCGTCTGTTCCCTTGCGCTACCTCGCAAACGCGGGAGACAGCGACAAAGCAAGATATATGATAATAAAAAAAATAGACAATATATATATATATATATATATATATATATATATATATATATATATATATATATATATATATCTTTCTTTTCTTTCTTTTAAACTATGCGCCATTTCCCGCGTTAGCGAGGTAGCGTTAGGAACAGAGGACTGGGGCTTTTTTGGAATATCCTCACCTGGCCCCCTCTGTTCCCTCTTTTGGAAAATTAAAAAAAAAACGAGAGGGGAGGATTTCCAGCCCCCCGCTCCCTTCCCTTTTAGTCGCCTTCTACGACACGCAGGGAATACGTGGGAAGCATTCTTAATCCCTATCCCCAGGGATAATATATCTATCTATATATATATATATATATATATATATATATATATATATATATATATATATATATATATATATTCATATACTTGCTGATAACCACGAGGAAAATGAAACACGATAAGTTCCCAAGTGCTCTTTCGTGTAATGATCACATTTTCAGGGGAGCTAGAAGAATGAGATTGAAGACGTAGAACAGTCAGCTGATATACACGGAAGAGACGTAGCTAAGACGCCATTGTTAAACAAGTGTTACTAGATGGTGGTGTTCGGGTTGGTGCCATTTTCATTTCTCCCAGTTAGTGATGATTTTATATTATTCCCCAGGTTCAAATCCATTAATGTAGATGTAGCCTTCAACAATAACAATATTACAAAATATACCTCAATCAAAAACTCGCCAAAGAATTCACCTGACTCTTTACAGAATACCTTGCAAAATTGCAATATGTTTTATGTTGGTCAGTCTGGTAAAGATCTCAATGTTAGACTCAAGCAACATAAATATAGCATAAGAATAGGACAGAAATATAATGCTTTTCATAAACATGTTAAAAATCATGACCACTCTGTTGATTAGGGTAACAACGAATCATTTATTCACTGTAAATCTATGACCAACAGAAGTATCACTGAATCTTCTTTTCTTGATTACACAAAGAATTGTAACATGAATATTAGTGAAGGTCTGTACAAACTAGAGAGCTTTGTTGTAAGCCATATTTGTAAGTGGTATCCAAGTCTGTCCACGTAATAGAATTTTATGATACTCTCGGTGCCAGATCCGAACACCAACCGGCAACACTTGCTTACCAATGGCGTCTCAGCTACGTCTCTTCCTTGTATATCAACTTACTGTTCTATGTCTTCCAATTCTTTCTTGTGTCTCCCCTGACGATGTGATCATTACACGAAAGTGCACTTGAGAACTCATCGTGTTTTATTTTCTTTGTGGTTATCAGCAAGTACTAGATCACGCACACCACAGTGACCTCTTGCAACATATATGTATATATATATATATATATATATATATATATATATATATATATATATATATATATATATACACACACACACACACACACACACACACACACACACACACACACACACACACGTAATTATAGAGGATGTTGGTCAAAATTTTCAATATCTGTATCAAAAATGAATTAGAAAATTTTGGATTTAATGTGTGGTTCTGTCCCTCTCTCGACCCCTCTTACACTGGCCGTCTCACTCACACTTTCTATCAGGTTCCTCTCGTTTCCCGCTCCACCCTGCCTCCCTAACTGACCTGACTGACCTTACCTTAACTTGTCTAGCTTTTCCAGTTTCTCCATATCTTTCAGTCTCTATCGGTCATACTGTTCTCTCTCTACCTCTCTCTCCCCTCATACACCTACTCTTAAAGACCACGTCCACCTTGCCTCACGCAACACCCACCTTCCACCAACACTCCATGACCCCCACCTTCCTCAGACACAATCTATGCTAACCTCTCATTAACTCTCTCTCTCTCTCTCTCTCTCTCTCTCTCTCTCTCTCTCTCTCTCTCTCTCTCTCTCTCTCCTCCCCTCTTCCTCTTCCATCACTCTCCCTCGGTTCCCCTTATCTTTGGCTCGTTGCTTGTCTCCCCTCTCCCTGATGCCACGCCCTCCTCTTCTACTCACGCCCTCCACCTCCACCCACGCCCTCCACCTCCACTCACACCTTCCTCCTCCACCCACACCTTCAGCTAACTGACTAACTGATGGTTCTAAGAGGCTTATACAAAGTGACGAGGTGGTCAGAGGCACATCAAATGGACTCCGATGTATTCAAATGCAAGACAAAATGCAATCTGGTGATAAAACGTTAGAAACGAACATAAGATGTGATGCAAACCATTTTTAGAAACATAAGGAGAGAAGGATCTTGGACAGATGATGAACTTCGTTCTAAAATAAGCAAATGTTCAGCTACATATAATAAGACATCAGAATGTTAAGAATCCTGGCTGGAAATAGAAACTATACAACGCAAGACACGAGACTTACAGTTTACAACAGCCGACTTAGGACTCGTCTAGAATAGGTTCTTCATTTCTTGGTCACTAAAATTCTTCAGAGACAACGATAACCCAGAATGACTACGAAGAAGAGCAACGAAGGTGAGTACGTCTCTCAGGAATCATAGATACAGAGACTCAAATCTACAATAATTATTCTCCCGACATCAGAGTAGATTCTAAAACCAAAAATTCCCCACAAAAGACTTTGAACTTCCTTTACAAGTTCTTAATATTGCATAGAGTTATAGACACTAAGAATGTCCGTACCAAGTTAATGAGAAGATATGTTAAGAGAAACACATTCTTCTTTCTGCTTTGGGGTTTTAGAACAATGTAATAAACTATCAGCTGATGATGTTGTCATGGTGACGTCTGTCAATACACTAATATCAAGGCTAAACGAAGACATTTATATGATACATTGATTGTCAGAAAATATGTCTTTCTAGGAAATATGTCTTTTCTAGGACACACTAAAATGCATGTTGTCAAGATACATTTTCTTTTTAGATTTTTGCTCCTTCCCGACAGTACTTAGCAGCTGAGATACGATCAGACAGTGTTTCCCATCCCTCAAGGCTACTTGCTACTTCCTTTAATGTTATTTTCCTGCCAGCTGATGCGTCGGAGGGAATGGTGGATGGAGGGGAGCCTTCTGCTATCATGTCTCCACCTACATGGATTATGAGGACCTAGGTCCTAACTGTAGTAAACAACTAACTAAACTCTACTAACCTTACTGTATCAACCAGCTTACTAAGCTTCAATTACCTAACTGTAGTAACCAGCTAACTAAGCTTTGCTGACCTAACTGTAGTAACCAACTAACTAAGCTTTACTGACCTTACTATAGTAACCAGCTTACTAAGATTTACTGACCTAACTGAAGTAACCAGCTAAGTTTTACTGACCTTACTGCAGTAGCCAGCTTACTAAGCTTTGCCGACCTTAATATAGCAATCAAATTACTAAGTTATACTAACCTTACTTTAGTAACCAACATACTAAGCTTTACTGATCTTACTGTAGTAACCAGCTCACTAGGCTTCACTAACCTTACTGTAGTAAACAGCTAACTAAGATTTACTGATTTTACCGTAGTAACCACCAAACTAAGCTTTACTGATATTACTATAGTAACCAGCATACACTGTAGTAACCACCAAACTAAGCTTTACTGATATTACTATAGTAACCAGCTTACACTGTAGTAACCACCAAACTAAGCTTTACTGATATTGCTATAGTAACCAGCTTACACTGTAGTAACCACCAAACTAAGCTTTACTGATATTACTATAGTAACCAGCTTACACTGTAGTAACCACCAAACTAAGCTTTACTGATATTACTATAGTAACCAGCTTACACTGTAGTAACCACCAAACTAAGCTTTACTGATATTACTATAGTAACCAGCTTACACTGTAGTAACCACCAAACTAAGCTTTACTGATATTACTATAGTAACCAGCTTACACTGTAGTGACCACCAAACTAAGCTTTACTGATATTACTATAGTAACCAGCTTACTATGCTTTAATTATCTTACTGCAGTAACCACCAAACTAAGCTTTACTGATATTACTATAGTACCCAGCTTACTATGCTTTAATTATCTTACTGTAGTAATCAGCTAACTAAGCTTTACTGACCTAACTGTAGTAACCAACTAACTAAGCTCTATTGACCTTACTGTAGCAACCAGCTTACTAAGCTTTATTTACCTAACTATAGTAACCAGCTAACTAAACTCTACTGACCTTACTGTAGTAGCCAGTTAACTAAGCTTTACTGACCTAACTGTAGTAACCAACTAACTAAGCTTTACTGACCTTACTGTAGTAACATGCTTACTAAGCTTTACTGACCTTACTGTAATAACCAGCTTACTAAGATTTACTGACCTAACTTTAGTAGCCAGCTAACTAAGCTTTACTGACCTTACTGTAGTAACCAGCTTACTAAGCTTTAATTACCTAACTGTAGCAACCAGCTAACTAAACTTTACTGACCTTACTGTTGTAACCAGCTTACTAAGCTTTAATGACCTAATTGTAGTAACCAGCTAACTAAGATTTATTGACCTTACTGTACTAACCAGTTTACTAAGCTTAACTGTCCTTACTATAGTAACCAGCTGACTAAGCTTTAATGACGTAACAGCAGTAACTAGCTTGCTTTCCTGCAGGAAGGTGAGGCGACATTCAGCAGGAGCAGCGTTGGTAGTCCAAAGGCATGAAGAAAGTGTGTTCTCCAGGCTTCCTCATCGCTGACGAGACTCTATGGAACTTGTGAACGTGTGAGCTACTCTGAGGCTGCTGCTGGCTGGCCACGGATTCATAGACTTCATTCACACAGCGGCGTTGGTGTCTGATATTACGTATCATTTTCTCATATCACAAACAGTAAGGGACGCTGCAGGGTGGCGTCGTGTGGCTGCACTGTGCAGAGGTGCTGTATGGTGGCGTACGTACGCTTCCTCTATTCAATGAGGCATTGTTGGTTGTAGTGTTACAGAGAGTTCAAACAGTCGTGGTTGGATGCGTTGCTTGGTTTGTGGCGTTGCAGTGAATTACGACAGTTGTAAGTTCATTTGTGAGTCTCCCATGTCACCACCATTGGCTGATTTGCGCCACTCTCCACAATAGTATATAATTAGCTGTTAACGTCCCTTCTGTCTCGTGACACATGTAACCCTAAACTAATCCCTTTCAGCAATGCCCAAGTGAGCTTCAGTAATTTCCCTGAAGTTAGCTAGAGCAGATGAGCGCTCTGGTCCTCGCCATCCAGGGTCAACAGCCAGTCAACTTAGATTTATCTGATCTAATCAAATTTTTTTCTGTTCGTGTCCCCACAGACCGAACGTACACGATGTGATACAACAGCAAATACATTCTTTTTGAATTTTACTTGAATTGCCCACATCATGACCAAGACCAGTCACAGCCAACCACGTTTAAATACCACAATCCACATTTCCTTCTTTCGCTCATAACAATGAGCACACTCACCTTCCACATTCACAACTACCGCCTCCTCCTACATCCATAACTACCGCCTCCTCCTACATCCACAACTACCGCCTCCATCCACATCCACAACTACCGACTCCATACCAATCCACAACTACCGACTCCTCCTACATCCACAATTACCGCCTCCATCCACACCCACAACTACCGCCTCCATCCACAACTATCGAGTCCATCCACATCCACAACTACCGCCTCCACCTACATCCATAACTACCGCCTCCATCCACATCCACAACTACCGACTCCATACAAATCCACAACTACCGACTCCTCCTACATCCACAATTACCGCCTCCATCCACATCCACAACTACCGCCTCCATCCACAACTATCGAGTCCATCCACATCCACAACTACCGCCTCCATCTCTACATCCATAACTACCGCCTCCATCCACATCCACAACTACCGACTCCATACAAATCCACAACTACCGACTCCTCCTACATCCACAATCACCGCCTCCATCCACATCCACAACTACCGCCTCCATCCACATCCACAACTACCGACTCCATACAAATCCACAACTACCGACTCCTCCTACATCCACAATCACCGCCTCCATCCACATCCACAACTACCGCCTCCATCCACAACTATCGAGTCCATCCACATCCACAACTACCGCCTCCACCTACATCCATAACTACCGCCTCCATCCACATCCACAACTACCGACTCCATACAAATCCACAACTACCGACTCCTCCTACATCCACAATTACCGCCTCCATCCACATCCACAACTACCGCCTCCATCCACAACTATCGAGTCCATCCACATCCACAACTACCGCCTCCACCTACATCCATAACTACCGCCTCCATCCACATCCACAACGACCGACTCCATCCATATCCACAACGACCGACTCCTCCTACATCCACAATTACCGCCTCCATCCACATCCACAACTACCGCCTCCATTCACATCCACAACTACCAACACCACCTAGATCCACAAATACTACTACCGCCCACCTCCACATCTACTGCCATCGCTACATCCACACCTTCGTCCATTATCCACGCTGGTTATCCACATCCGTCGTCCACGACCTTCATTAAGCATCAGGACACTAATGTCTCACTACCCATACCTACACACTGCACCAACTCACACACACACACACACACACACACACACACACACACACACAACCACACACACACACACACACACACACACACACACACACACACACTACACATATCATGTACTCATCATCCATTCTCACACGAAACACTCATCACTCATGCCCATATTCCTTTCGCTGGTGAACCAGAATGGTGCCACTGGTCAAAGAGGTATGCCTAGTTCCTGGGCCCCTTGAATGGAATCAAGCGATCGAAAACCGCCCATGTTTAGCGGCGCTGATCCTACACCTGGCTCTGCTTTTGTCAGCTTCTACAACATTTGAAGTCTCACAGATCCAACCTCACCTGTGCTGAACGCCGTCTCTCTACCGCCTCACTTGATCTTATCCCAGAAACCCACCTGTTCGGGTCTGCCTCTCCACCCCATCACTGAGTCTGGAACTCACATCTTTCTTATGGTCTCCACTCCAGGGCTGGTGTTTGTGTGTCTACACCCGCCAACCAACATCTACACCCACCAGCCACACCTACTAACCACCATATACACTCACCAACCATCAACCACACACACCAACCACCATCTACACCCAACGACGACCATTCTCACCCACTAACCACCATCCATACCCACCAACTACCATCTACACCTACCAACCACTATCCACAACCATCAATCACCATCTACACCCAACAACCACCATCTACACCCACTAACCACCATCCACACTCACCAACCAACATCGAACCCACCAATCACCATCCAAAACCCTATAACCACTACCCATAACCCCCAACCACCATCCACACCTACTAACCACCACCCATACCCGCCACCTACCACCCAAACCTACCAATCACCATCCACACCTACATCCATCATCCATTTATACCAACCACCACCCACTTCCACCAGGTACCACCGACACTAACAAACTACCACCCATACCCACTAACCACCGCCCATACCCACTAACCACCGTCCATACCCAATAACCACCATCCATACCCACCAACCATCATCCACACACACCAACCACCATCCAAACCCACTAAACACCATCCATACCCACTAACCACCATCCATACCCACCAGCTTTCACCGACACCCACCAACCATCATCCACATCCATAAGCCACCAACAACACCCACCAGCCACCACCCGTCATCCACCACCCTAGAACCTGCAATATAAGCAGCAGAATCAGTGGACGCGCGGCCTCTGTCATAATTAAGATCGATTATTTAGTCTACCACAATAATCTCTTTTCTTTCGTGATTAATACGACGTAATTATCACTAATAATTGGTGATTAACTGAGGTTTTTGTTGATGGTGAGGCAGAGAGTCAGGTGGGTAGGGTTCGGGAATGGGGGAGAGTAATGTGTGGGAGGAGAGGGGAGTGGGAAGAGCGGGGAGAGGGAAAAGTGAGGAGCAGGCCGATGATGGGGGCTGCTGAGTTGCGCTTGTGTGTGTATATATATATATATATATATATATATATATATATATATATATATATATATATATATATATATATACACGAAAAAAGTGCATAGAAACGCGCACCTTCATAGAACATAGAAACCTCCAACAGCCAGGATCGAACCCGGGACCCCTGTACTGTACAGTTAGGTTCGGTAAAATGCTATCTGCTGGCTATGTGCGCCTGTTAGGAAATAACCGGTATGGACCCCGTTGCTCACCATTGTGAGACGAAGGGTATTCGAGTACTTAGTATTCCTATTAGCCAGGCCCATAGCCTAGCGGTTAGCATTCCTGCCTCTTGAACAGGGGTCCCGGGTTCGATCCTGGTTGTTGGAGGTTTGTACGATATATATATATATATATATATATATATATATATACATATATATATTTCTTTTTTTTATTATCATTATACTTAACCGCCGTCTCCCGCGTTAGCGAGTTAGCGCAAGGACGAGGATATGGCCCAACCCACCCACATACACATGTACATACATAAACGCCCACACACATACATACACACACACACACACACACACACACACACACACACACACACTCCAGATCCATAAATGCTACATACAAATCCATTTGCTTTTCTAAGTATTTCTCACATACATTCTTCAAAGCAAACACCTGATCCACACATCCTCTACCACTTCTGAAACCGCACTGCTCTTCCCCAATCTGATGCTCTGTACATGCCTTCACCCTCTCAATCAATACCCTCCCATATAATTTACCAGGAAGTGGATCATAGGGTGGGGGAGGGGGCGAAAATTTTGGGAGCCTTGAAAAATGTGTGGAAGTCGAGAACATTATCTCGGAAAGCAAAAAGGGTATGTTTGAAGGAATAGTGGTTCCAACAATGTTGTATGGTTGCGAGGCGTGGGCTATGGATAGAGTTGTGCGCAGGAGGATGGATGTGCTGGAAATGAGATGTTTGAGGACAATGTGTGGTGTGAGGTGGTTTGATCGAGTAAGTAACGTAAGGGTAAGAGAGATGTGTGGAAATAAAAAGAGCGTGGTTGAGAGAGCAGAAGAGGGTGTTTTGAAATGGTTTGGGCATATGGAGAGAATGAGTGAGGAAAGATTGACCAAGAGGATATATGTGTCGGAGGTGGAGGTAATGAGGAGAAGTGGGAGACCAGATTGGAGGTGGAAAGATGGAGTGAAAAAGGAATAGCGGGCAAGGAATAGAGTGAATTGGATCGATGTGGTATACCGGGGTTGACGTGCTGTCAGTGGATTGAATCAGGGCATGTGAAGCGTCTGGGGTAAACCATGGAAAGTTGTGTGGGGCCTGGATGTGGAAAGGAAGCTGTGGTTTCGGGCATTATTGCATGACAGCTAGAGACTGAGTGTGAACAAATGGGGCCTTTGTTGTCTTTTCCTAGTGCTACCTCGCACACATGAGGGGGGAGGGGGTTGGTATTCCATGTGTGGCGAGGTAGCGATGGGAATGAATAAAGGCAGACAGTGTGAATTGTGTGCATGGGTATATATGTATGTGTCTGTGTGTGTATATATATGTGTACATTGAGATGTATAGGTATGTATAATTGCGTGTGTGGACGTGTATGTATATACATTGTGTATGGGGGTGGGTTGGGCCATTTCTTTCGTCTGTTTCCTTGCGCTACCTCGCAAACGCGAGAGACAGCGACAAAGCAAAAAAAGAAAAAAGAAATATATATTATATATATATATATATATATATATATATATATATATATATATATATATATATATATATATATTATCCCTGGGGATAGGGGAGATAGAATACATCCCACGTATTCCCTGCGAGTCGTAAAAGGTGAATAAAAGGGGAGGGATCGAGGGGGAGGGCGGTGCAGGAAATCCTCCCCTCCTGTCTTACTTTTCCAATAGAAGGAACAGAGAAAGGTGACAAGTGAGGATTTTCCTGTGGACAGGGAAGGGAGCTGTTTGCCTAAGACAAAGCTATCCACTTTGTATAGACCCTCACTAGCATTGATGTTACAATTCTTGGTATATTTAATGATAGACGATTCAATGATATTTCTCGTGGTAAAGGAGTTACAGTTAACTGAATTAGTGTTGCTCCAGTCATTGCAATAGTCATAATCTTTAACATGATTAAACAAAGCAAGATAAGAATCAAATACTCTATTTAATCATGTTATAGATTATGACTATTGTAGTGACTGGAGTAACGCTAATTCAATTATCAACTGTGACTCCTTTACCACGAGAAACATCATTGAATCTTCTATCACTGAATACAAAAAAATTGTAACATCACTGTTAGTGAAGGTCTATACAAGGTTGATAGCTTTGTTGTAGACAAAATGTGTAAACAGTTCCCTTTCCTGTCCACATAATAAAAACTTTATGACAGGCATGATGCCAGACCCGAAAACCACAATACGGTAACGCTTGTTTACCAATGGCGTCTTAGCTACATCTCTTCCTTGTATATCAACTGACTGTTCTACGTCTTCTATGTCATTCTTGTATCTACCCTGACGATGTGATCATTACACGAAAGTGCACTTGGGAACTTATCGTGTCTCATTTTCCTGTATTTTGTGCATAGATGTAATAGATCACGAGCACCACTGTTACCTCATGCAATATATATATATATATATTGCATGAGGTAACAGTGGTGCTCGTGATCTATTACATCTATGCACAAAATATATATATATATATATATTTTTTTTTTTTATACTTTGTCGCTGTCTCCCGCGTTTGCGAGGTAGCGCAAGGAAACAGACGAAAGAAATGGCCCCCCCCCCCCCCATACACATGTACATACACACGTCCACACACGCAAATATACATACCTACACAGCTTTCCATGGTTTACCCCAGACGCTTCACATGCCTTGATTCAATCCACTGACAGCACGTCAACCCCTGTATACCACATCGCTCCAATTCACTCTATTCCTTGCCCTCCTTTCACCCTCCTGCATGTTCAGGCCCCGATCACACAACATCTTTTTCACTCCATCTTTCCACCTCCAATTTGGTCTCCCTCTTCTCCTCGTTCCCTCCACCTCCGACACATATATCCTCTTGGTCAATCTTTCCTCACTCATTCTCTCCATGTGCCCAAACCATTTCAAAACACCCTCTTCTGCTCTCTCAACCACGCTCTTTTTATTTCCACACATCTCTCTTACCCTTACGTTACTTACTCGATCAAACCACCTCACACCACACATTGTCCTCAAACATCTCATTTCCAGCACATCCATCCTCCTGCGCACAACTCTATCCATAGCCCACGCCTCGCAACCATACAACATTGTTGGAACCACTATTCCTTCAAACATACCCTTTTTGCTTTCCGAGATAATGTTCTCGACTTCCACACATTTTTCAAGGCTCCCAAAATTTTCGCCCCCTCCCCCACCCTATGATCCACTTCCTGGTAAATTATATGGGAGGGTATTGATTGAGAGGGTGAAGGCATGTACAGAGCATCAGATTGGGGAAGAGCAGTGCGGTTTCAGAAGTGGTAGAGGATGTGTGGATCAGGTGTTTGCTTTGAAGAATGTATGTGAGAAATACTTAGAAAAGCAAATGGATTTGTATGTAGCATTTATGGATCTGGAGAAGGCATATGATAGAGTTGATAGAGATGCTCTGTGGAAGGTATTAAGAATATATGGTGTGGGAGGCAAGTTGTTAGAAGCAGTGAAAAGTTTTTATCGAGGATGTAAGGCATGTGTACGTGTAGGAAGAGAGGAAAGTGATTGGTTCTCAGTGAATGTAGGTTTGCGGCAGGGGTGTGTGATGTCTCCATGGTTGTTTAATTTGTTTATGGATGGGGTTGTTAGGGAGGTAAATGCAAGAGTCCTGGAAAGAGGGGCAAGTATGAAGTCTGTTGGGGATGAGAGAGCTTGGGAAGTGAGTCAGTTGTTGTTCGCTGATGATACAGCGCTGGTGGCTGATTCATGTGAGAAACTGCAGAAGCTGGTGACTG
>NC_092241.1:41997296-42004796 GCF_036320965.1 Panulirus ornatus | reverse complement strand
ACACACACACACACACACACACACACTTGTTCGTCGTTTCCAGTGTTATGGACGCAGCGTCAGGAACAGACGAAGAAAGGCCTTATTCGCTCACTTCGATACACAAGCTGTCCTACCGAGACCACAGCTCCCTATCCACAACCAGGCCCCATAGACCTCTCCAAGGTTTACCCCGGACGCTTCCCACTCAGATACTTTTTAACTCCATCATTCCATCTCCCATTTGGTCTCCCCATATTCCCTCTCCCCTCCACTTCTGAGAAAGGCCTTGGGCAGTGATGAATGTGTGGTAAGATGGTTATCCATGACATTATAGTGGTCCCGTCGGTGCTGTATGGATGGGAGGTGTGGGCCTCCGACGAGAATGTAAAGGATGGGGCGAATGTGTTCGAAATGAAATGTCTGGGGACAATACAGAGTGAGAGGAGGGTTCATCCAATAATAATGAGAAGGTTAGAGTGATGTGTAGTAGGAAGAGGAGTATATATGATAGAGCTGAGGAGAGAGTGCTAAAATAACCTGGATATATGGAGAAGGTGGCTAAGAGGGTAAACATGTCAGAGGGAATAAGGAGAAGGAAGGAACCAAGGAGAAATGGAAGAATGGAGTAAATGATGCTTTAAAGGTTCGTGGCTTGAACATGGAGGAGGGTGCGAGGTGTGCAAGGAATAGACTAAACTGGGGGTATATGGTTCCCTGGGAAGACTTGGTCTTAATGCACTGGACCTGGACACGTAAACGGCCGGGGAAGAGAAGTGAGAGGTTTTGTGGAGCCTGGTTGTGGACAGAGGGCTCTGGTTTCAGTGCATTGTACATGACAACGAGAGAATGGATGTTAGCGGATGAGGCTATTTCTTCATTTGTTTCTGTCGCTATCTCGCAAACCCGGGATATGATGAATATATATATATATATATATATATATATATATATATATATATATATATATATATATATATATATATATATATATTTTTTTTTTTTTTTTCTATTCTACTTTGTCGCTGTCTCCCGCGTTTGCAAGGTAGCGCAAGGAAACAGACGAAAGAATGGCCCAACCCACCCCCATACACAAGTATATACATACACGTCCACACACGCACATATACATACCTATACATCTCAACTTATACATATATATACACACACAGACATATACATACATACACATGTACATAATTCATACTGTCTGCCCTTATTCATTCCCGTCGCCACCCCGCCACATATGAAATGACAACCCCCTCCCCCACGCATGTGCGCATGTTCACAAGGTCAATAAAACTACATTAACCCTTGACCACAAAAAGTCTCTAGACGCGTCGCAACGTCGCCTCGCCCAGACTCGTGCCCTAGCACGTCAGGGCAGCCTACAACGTCCCTCTCACCACCACAGGGCAAACCAAGAGCACAAGGCTACCTAGGAGCTAGGGAAATACCAGGCTATACCACTGATGGCAGCACCGGTCCGGCTTGCGCCAGTCGTCCCTCCAACCCCCCTACATTAGAGGAGGGCCGGCCGTCTGGGCGGCGCGGCGCGTCACCTCCCCACCAGGGCTGGTCACACCTGCCATCGTGTTTTGAGAAGCCGCAGGAGGTGGCATCACGCCGAGTATTTCTCCTAAACGGACACCCTGATGGCTCCCCAGGCGTGCCAGGCCGCGTTTACGAGGGCGTCCCAGCACTTAGGCGTCTCTTCCTCTCAGTGCCACGGCTGTAAACAACCCAGACGGCCAATTCAACTCGTTGCTTACCCCCCGGCCGGTTTACGGAGGGCCACGCCCGCTAACATCCAACTCTTCCCTCCCTCATTTACAAATGAATCACCAGATCCCGAATTCGTAAAATTAATATAGACGGCTTTCCGTCATCCCAAAATTCTGGGATTCCCTTCAATTATCTCTCACGATCAGCGTCTGTGGGACTACAACAGTACACGAGGCGGAGTGTATCTGGCTCTGAAAACGTCAAAGGTCGAGGGAAGGACACCCACCAGAGGGAAGGAGGACGAGGAGGAGGAGACATGATGATAGACCGCGGGCTTTATTGGAGATCATGTCTCAGAAATGACGTCATGCCTGTTACAGCTAATAAGGGGTTATGTTACATGACAGAGCCAGGGTGCCTGCCTGGGTGCATGACAGAACCCAGGTGCCTGCCTGGGTGCATGACAGAACCCAGGTGCCTGCCCGGGTGCATGACAGAACCCAGGTGCCTGCCTGGGTGCATGACAGAACCCGGGTGCCTGCCTGGGTGCATGACAGAACCCGGGTGCCTGCCTGGGTGCATGGCAGAGCGTAGGTAACTGCCTGGATGCCTACCTGCCTGCTTGCGTGACATAGCCTGGGTGCCTGCCTGTGCGCATGAGAGAGCCTGGGTGACTGCCTACTGCATGACAGGCCCGGGTACCTGCCTGCGTGCATGACAGAGCCTGGGTGCCTGCCTGCCTGTGTGCATGACAGAGTCTGGGTGCCTGCTTGGATGCATGACAGAGCCTGGGTGCCCGCCTGTGTGCATGACAGAGCCTGGGTGCCTGCCTGCCTGTGTGCATGACAGAGCCTGGGTGCCTGCTTGAATGCATGACAGAGCCTGGGTGCCCGCCTGTGTGCATGACAGAGCCTGGTTGCCTGCCTGTGTGCATGACAGAGCCTGGGTGCCTGCTTGAATGCATGACAGAGCCTGGGTGCCCGCCTGTATGCATGACAGAGCCTGGTTGCCTGCCTGTGTGCATGACAGAGCCTGGGTGCCTAGCTGCCTGCGTGTATGACAGAGCCTGGGTACCTAGCAGCCTGTGTGCATGACAGAGCCTAGTTGCCTGCCTATGTGCATGACAGAGCCTGGGTGCCTAGCTGCCTGCGTGTATGACAGAGCCTGGGTACCTAGCAGCCTGTGTGCATGACAGAGCCTAGTTGCCTGCCTATGTGCATGACAGAGCCTGAGTGCCTAGCTGCCTTTGTGCATGACAGAGCCTGGTTGCCTGCCTGTGTGCATGACAGAGCCTGGGTGCCCGCCTGTGTGCATGACAGAGCCTGGTTGCCTGCCTGTGTGCATGACAGAGCCTGGGTGCCTAGCTGCCTGCGTGTATGACAGATCCTGGGTACCTAGCAGCCTGTGTGCATGACAGAGCCTGGTTGCCTGCCTATGTGCATGACAGAGCCTGGGTGCCTATGTGCATGACAGAGCCTGGGTGCCTGTGTGCATGACAGACCCTGGCAGCCTGTGTGCATGACATAGCCTGGGAGCCTGTGTGCATGAGAGAGTCTGGGAGCATGAACAACATGAGAGAGCGTCCTGGCCCGTCCCGTCATCTCGCCTACGTGGCTCGTGAACACAACCAGTCATTTGGTGCGAGGTTGTCGGGACTTGTTATCAAGGTTCCTCTCTCCGTCGGCATGCATTCACTTACCGGAGGAGGAAATAGATATCTTTCCCATGATCCATGAGGAGGGAGTCGGTGTGTCGCGTGACCCACCTGACCCAGCTCATCCCCGCCCACATGGAAATGATGGTCTGGGGCCACTTTGACCAGGGGCCCAGCGCCCGTCTCATGCGTAGGTATATACTTCCTGATGGTGGTGTCCCCTGGTACTGTGTCAGCTGCCTGGTGGTGGTGGTGGTGTCCCCTGGTACTGTGTCAGCTGCCTGGTGGTGGTGGTGTCCCCTGGTACTGTGTCAGCTGCCTGGTGGTGGTGGTGGTGTCCCCTGGTACTGTGTCAGCTGCCTGGTGGTGGTGGTGGTGTCCCCTGGTACTGTGTCAGCTGCCTGGTGGTGGTGGTGGTGTCCCCTGGTACTGTGTCAGCTGCCTAGTGGTGGTGATGGTAGTGTCCCCTGGTACTGTGTCAGCTGTCTGTTGGTGGTGGTGTCCCCTGGTACTGTGTCAGCTGCCTAGTGGTGGTGGTGTCCCCTGGTACTGTGTCAGCTGTCTGTTGGTGGTGGTGTCCCCTGGTACTGTGTCAGCTGCCTAGTGGTGGTGGTGTCCCCTGGTACTGTGTCAGCTGTCTGTTGGTGGTGGTGTCCCCTGGTACTGTGTCAGCTGCCTAGTGGTGGTGGTGGTGGTGTCCCCTGGTACTGTGTCAGCTGTCTGTTGGTGGTGGTGTCCCCTGGTACTGTGTCAGCTGCCTGGTGGTGGTGGTGTCTGTCCCCTGGTACTGTGTCAGCTGCCTGGTAGTGGTGGTGTCCCCTGGTACTGTGTAAGCTGCCTAGTGGTGATGGTGTCCCCTGGTACTGTGTCAGCTGCCTGGTGGTGGTGGTGGTGTGTCCTGGTACGGTGTGAGCTGCCTGGTGGTGTCCTCTGGTACTGTGTCAGCTGCCTGGTGGTGGTGGTGTCCCCTGGTACTGTGTCAGCTGCTAGGTGGTGGTGGTGTCCCCTGGCACTGTGTCAGCTGCCTAGTGGTGGCGGTGTCCCCTGGTACTGTGTCAGCTGCCTAGTGGTGGTGGTGGTGGTGTCTCCTAGTACTGTGTCAGCTGTCTGTTGGTGGTGGTGTCCCCTGGCACTGTGTCAGCTGCCTAGTGGTGGCGGTGTCCCCTGGTACTGTGTCAGCTGCCTAGTGGTGGTGGTGGTGGTGGTGGTGTCTCCTAGTACTGTGTCAGCTACCTAGTGGTGGTGATGGTGGTGTCCCCTGGTACTGTGTCAGCTGCCTGGTGGTGGTGGTGTCCCATGGTACTGTGTCAGCTGCCTAGTGGTGGCGGTGTCCCCTGGTACTGTGTCAGCTGCCTAGTTGTGGTGGTGGTGGTGGTGTCCCCTAGTACTGTGTCAGCTACCTAGTGGTGGTGGTGGTGGTGTCCCCTAGTACTGTGTCAGCTGCCTGGTGGTGGTGGTGTCCCATGGTACTGTGTCAGCTGCCTAGTGGTGGTGATGGTGGTTTCCCCTAGTACTATGTCAGCTGTCTGTTGGTGGTGGTGTCCCCTGGTACTGTGTCAGCTGCCTGGTGGTGGTGGTGTCCCCTGGTACTGTGTCACCTGCCTGGTGGTGGTGGTGTCCCCTGGTACTGTGTCAGCTGCCTGGTGGTGGTGGTGGTGTCCCCTGTTTCTGTGTCACCTGCCTGGTGGTGGTGGTGTCCCCTGGTACTGTGTCAGCTGTCTGTTGGTGGTGGTGTCCCCTGGTACTGTGTCAGCTGTCAGGTGGTGCTGGTGTCCCCTGGTATGGTGTCAGCTGCCAGGTGGTGGTGGTGTCCCCTGGTACGGTGTCAGCTGCCTGGTGGTGGTGGTGGGGTCCCCTGGTACTGTGTCAGGTAGCCTGGTGGTGTGAATTTCCATAATCTTTTATCCAAAGTTGTGCTCTTATGCGATTATTCCATAACAGACAATCATTGAAATTAGTTTTTATTATCGGACTGTTATCGGAAGTTAACTTCCAAAAGCTTGATCGGACCAATTAACTTCCGATAACTCGATTTTGTAAATTTTTGTTTTAGGTTCTTCAATTGTTATTTTGTTGTTGTTAGTTATATTTCTTACAATAAGATACTTTGAACAGTAATTGGTTATATAATTGATATATTTTGTTGATCACTGTATTTGTTGTCATTTACATGTATATATGATAATAAGCCACGTGTTGAAATACATAACATAGGTGTATTGTTTATTTGTTTTGTATGTCCAACATAATCATACAATGATTAATATTTATTGCTTCTGTATAGCGATGAAAATTATATTGTTTGTAAGATAATACAAAAAATATCAAAACCAGATTAATCTTCGCCTTACATTTGATTATGATAATAGTTCAGCCACCAAACTGGACCCCGGTGCTAACTGCCCCACTCCCCTGTACTGTTCCTGTACCACACAGGTACAGTGCCAGACGTGTCCATGGATCTTCTTGGTTAACACTTGCCAATTATCTGGCTGGGAAAGAATCCTAGGAAGATTCAAGAACTGTAATTCATTTTATATAAAGCTAAATAAAATACTTAAAAATATTTGAAAATCTTTAAATTGTTAAGCAAAAAAGTTGCAAAACATGTAAGAACATATCTACTTATTCCTGGACTTGGCATAAATAAGCATTTTTTACAGGTCTTGAAGCTTTTTTCCTTGTTTTTCACAATTTTTATTAAAATATTATCGTTATCGGATTACCGTAAAATTCCGATAACACGGTATCAAAACTATCGGACTGTTGATATTGGACTTAAACATTGGGGTTATGGTATCATATCGTTATCAAAGTTAACTTTCCAGTTATCGGTGCCCAAAACTGCTTTTATCCATCTTATTGTAATACTATACATTTTTTGTGGTACCTCCAATTTTTTTTCTTTTAACTCACTGTTACTTCGGTCACATAACGCAAATTCTGTTGATCTTCCGTATTAAGTTTTTCTATGATGAAAATTTGCATAAACGCAAATTATCATCGAAATGATATTTCTTCCTGCAGACTTGATGATGATGGAAACATTACAAGCCTGGTTGTTCTCATTCAGCGTTGACACTATATATATATATATATATATATATATATATATATATATATATATATATATATATATATATATATATATATAAAGTTAGTTTGGGAAGGAGACTTGTGTGAGAAAGTACCAGGAGAGACTGAGTACAGAATGAAAAAAAGGTGAAAACAAAAGACGTAAGGGGAGTGGGGGAGGAATGGGATGTATTCAGGGAAGCAGTGATGGCTTGCGCAAAAGATGCTTGTGGCATGAGAAGCGTGGGAGGTGGGCAGATTTCCTAGAAAGGTAGTGAGTGAAGTAAGTAAGATTATTAGTTAAGTAAGTAAGATTATTAGTGAAAGAGAAGGCATTTGGACGATTTTTGCAGGGAAATAATCCAAATGACTGGAAGATGTATAAAAGAAAGAGACAGGAGGTCAAGAGAAAGGTGCAAGAGGTGAAAAAGAGGGCAAATGAGAGTTGGGGTGAGAGGGTATCATTAAATCTTAGGGAGAATAAAAAGATGTTTTGGAAGGAGTTAAACAAAGTGCGTAAGGAGAGGGAACAAATGGGAACTTCAGTGAAGGGGGCTAATGGGGAGGTGATAACAAATAGGGGTGATGTGAGAAGGAGATGGAGCGCGTATTTTGAAGGTTTGTTGAATGTGTTTGATGATAGAGTGGCAGATATAGGGTGTTTTGGTCAAGGTGGTGTGCAAAGTGAGAGGGTTGGGGAAAATGATTTGGTAAACAGAAAAGAGGTAGTAAAAGCTTTGCGGAAGATGAAAGCCGGCAAGGCAGCGGGTATGGATGGTACTGCAGTGGAATTTATTAAAAAAGGGGGGTGACTGTATTGTTGACTGATTGGTAAGGTTATTCAAGGTATGTATGACTCATACTGAGGTGCCTGAGGATTGGCGGAATGCTTGCATGGTGCCATTGTACAAAGGCAAAGGGGATAAAAGTGAGTGCTCAAATTACAGAGGTATAAGTTTGTTGAGTATTCCTGGTAAATTATATGGGAGGGTATTGATTGAGAGGGTGAAGGCATGTACAGAGCATCAGATTAGGGAAGAGCAGTGTGGTTTCAGAAGTGGTAGAGG
>NC_092241.1:41959796-41992296 GCF_036320965.1 Panulirus ornatus | reverse complement strand
TCTTAACTTTCTTCTTTCACACACTTTACCAAACTCAGTCACCAGCTTCTGCAGTTTCTTACATGAATTAGCCACCAGCGTTGTATCATCAGCGAACAACAACTGACTCACTTCCCAAGCTCTCTCATCCACAACAGACTGCATACTTGCCCCTCTTTCCAAAACTCTTACATTCACCTCCCTAACAACCCCATCCATAAACAAATTAAACAGCCATGGAGACATCACACACACCTGCCGCAAACCTACATTCACTGAGAACCAATCACTTTCCTCTCTTCCTACACGTACACATGCCTTACATCCTCGATAAAAACTTTTCACTGCTTCTAACAACTTGCCTCCCACACCATATATTCTTAATACCTTCCACAGAGCATCTCTATCAACTCTGTCAGATGCCTTCTCCAGATCCATAAATGCTACATACAAATCCATTTGTTTTTCTAAGTATTTCTCACATACATTCTTCAAAGTAAACACCTGATCCACACATCCTCTACCACTTCTGAAACCACACTGCTCTTCCCCAATCTGATGCTCTGTACAAGCCTTCACCCTCTCAATCAATACCCTCCCATAAAATTTAACAGGAATACTCAACAAACTTATACCTCTGTAATTTGAGCACTCACTCTTATCCCCTTTGCCTTTGTACAATGGCACTATGCAAGCATTCCGCCAATCCTCAGGCACCTCACCATGAATCATACATACATTAAATAACCTTACCAACCAGTCAACAATACAGTCATCCCCTTTTTTAATAAATTCCACTGCAATACCATCCAAACCTGCTGCTTTGCCGGCTTTCATCTTCCGTAAAGCTTTTACTACCTCTTCTCTATTTACCAAATCATTTTCCCTAAGCCTCTCACTTTGCACACCACCTCGACCAAGACACCCTATATCCGCCACTCTATCATCAAACACATTCAACAAACCTTCAAAATACTCACTCCATCTCCTTCTCACATCACCACTACTTGTTATCACCTCCCCATTAGCTCCCTTCAGTGAAGTTCCCCTTTGCTCCCTTGTCTTACGCACATTATTTACCTCCTTCCAAAACATCTTTTTATTCTCCCTGAAATTTAATGATACTCTCTCACCCCAACTCTCATTTGCCCTCTTTTTCACCTCTTGCACCTTTCTCTTGACCTCCTGCCTCTTTCTTTTATACCTCTCCCACTCATTTGCATTTCTTCCCTGCAAAAATCGTTCAAATGCCTCTCTCTTCTCTTTCACTAATAATCTTACTTCTTCATCCCACCACTCACTACCTTTTCTAATCAACCCACCTCCCACGCTTCTCATGCCACAAGCATCTTTTGCGCAAGCCGTCACTGCTTCCCTAAATATATCCCATTCCTCCCCCACTCCCCTTACCTCCTTTGTTCTCACCTTTTTCCATTCTGTACTCAGTCTCTCCTGGTACTTCCTCACACAAGTCTCCTTCCCAAGCTCACTTACTCTCACCACTCTCTTCCCTCCAACATTCTCTCTTCTTTTCTGAAAACCCTTACAAATATTCACCTTCGTTTCCACAAGATAATGATCAGACATCCCTCCAGTTGCACCTCTCAGCACATTAACATCCAAAAGTCTCTCTTTCGTGAGTCTATCAGTTAACACGTAATCCAAAAACGCTCTCTGGCCATCTCTCCTACTTACATACGTATACTTATGTATATCTCGCTTTTTAAACCAGGTATTCCCAATCACCAGTCCTTTTTCAGCACATAAATCTACAAGCTCTTCACCATTTCCATTTACAACACTGAACACTCCATGTATACCAATTATTCCCTCAACTGCCACATTACTCACCTTTGCATTCAAATCACCCATCACTATAACCCGATCTTGTGCATCAAAACCACTAACACACTCATTCAGCTGCTCCCAAAACACTTGCCTCTCATGATCTTTCTTCTCATGCCCAGGTGCATATGCACCAATAATCACCTATCTCTCTCCATCAACCTTCAGTTTTACCCATATCAATCTAGAATTTACTTTCTTACACTGTATCACATACTCCCAAAACTCCTGATTCAGGAGTAGTGCTACTCCTTCCCTTGCTCTTGTCCTCTCACTAACCCCTGACTTTACTCCCAAGACATTCCCAAACCACTCTTCCCCTTTACCCTTTAGCTTCGTTTCACTCAGACCCAAAACATCCAGGTTCCTTTCCTCAAACATACTACCTATCTCTCCTTTTTTCTCATCTTGGTTACATCCACACACATTTAGACACCCCAATCTGAGCCTTCGCGGAGGATGAGCACTCCTCGCGTGACTCCTTCTTCTGTTTCCCCTTTTAGAAAGTTAAAATATATATATATATATATATATATATATATATATATATATATATATATATATATATATATATATATTTTTTTTTTTTTTTTTTTTTTTTTTTATACTTTGTCGCTGTCTCCCGCGTTTGCGAGGTAGCGCAAGGAAACAGACGAAAGAAATGGCCCAACCCCCCCCATACAAATGTATATACATACGTCCACACACGCAAATATACATACCTACACAGCTTTCCATGGTTTACCCCAGACGCTTCACATGCCTTGATTCAATCCACTGACAGCACGTCAACCCCGGTATACCACATCGCTCCAATTCACTCTATTCCTTGCCCTCCTTTCACCCTCCTGCATGTTCAGGCCCCGATCACACAAAATCTTTTTCACTCCATCTTTCCACCTCCAATTTGGTCTCCCTCTTCTCCTCGTTCCCTCCACCTCCGACACATATATCCTCTTGGTCAATCTTTCCTCACTCATTCTCTCCATGTGCCCAAACCACTTCAAAACACCCTCTTCTGCTCTCTCAACCACGCTCTTTTTATCTCCACACATCTCTCTTACCCTTACGTTACTCACTCGATCAAACCACCTCACACCACACATTGTCCTCAAACATCTCATTTCCAGCACATCCATCCTCCTGCGCACAACTCTATCCATAGCCCACGCCTCGCAACCATACAACATTGTTGGAACCACTATTCCTTCAAACATACCCATTTTTGCTTTCCGAGATAATGTTCTCGACTTCCACACATTCTTCAAGGCTCCCAGAATTTTCGCCCCCTCCCCCACCCTATGATCCACTTCCGCTTCCATGGTTCCATCCGCTGCCAGATCCACTCCCAGATATCTAAAACACTTCACTTCCTCCAGTTTTTCTACATTCAAACTCACCTCCCAATTGACTTGACCCTCAACCCTACTGTACCTAATAACCTTGCTCTTATTCACATTTACTCTTAACTTTCTTCTTCCACACACTTTACCAAACTCAGTCACCAGCTTCTGCAGTTTCTCACATGAATCAGCCACCAGCGCTGTATCATCAGCGAACAACAACTGACTCACTTCCCAAGCTCTCTCATCCCCAACAGACTTCATACTTGCCCCTCTTTCCAAAACTCTTGCATTTACCTCCCTAACAACCCCATCCATAAACAAATTAAACAACCATGGAGACATCACACACCCCTGCCGCAAACCTACATTCACTGAGAACCAATCACTTTCCTCTCTTCCTACACGTACACATGCCTTACATCATCGATAAAAACTTTTCACTGCTTCTAACAACTTTCCTCCCACACCATATATTCTTAATACCTTCCACAGAGCATCTCTATCAGCTCTATCATATGCCTTCTCCAGATCCATAAATGCTACATACAAATACATTTGCTTTTCTAAGTATATATATATATCTGGATCTGGAGAAGGCATATGATAGAGTTGATAGAGATGCTCTGTGGAAGGTATTAAGAATATATGGTGTGGGAGGAAAGTTGTTAGAAGCAGTGAAAAGTTTTTATCGAGGATGTAAGGCATGTGTACGTGTAGGAAGAGAGGAAAGTGATTGGTTCTCAGTGAATGTAGGTTTGCGGCAGGGGTGTGTGATGTCTCCATGGTTGTTTAATTTGTTTATGGATGGGGTTGTTAGGGAGGTAAATGCAAGAGTTTTGGAAAGAGGGGCAAGTATGAAGTCTGTTGGGGATGAGAGAGCTTGGGAAGTGAGTCAGTTGTTGTTCGCTGATGATACAGCGCTGGTGGCTGATTCATGTGAGAAACTGCAGAAGCTGGTGACTGAGTTTGGTAAAGTGTGTGGAAGAAGAAAGTTGAGAGTAAATGTGAATAAGAGCAAGGTTATTAGGTACAGTAGGGGTGAGGGTCAAGTCAATTGGGAGGTGAGTTTGAATGGAGAAAAACTGGAGGAAGTGAAGTGTTTTAGATATCTGGGAGTGGATCTGTCAGCGGATGGAACCATGGAAGCGGAAGTGGATCATAGGGTGGGGGAGGGGGCGAAAATTTTGGGAGCCTTGAAAAATGTGTGGAAGTCGAGAACACTATCTCGGAAAGCAAAAATGGGTATGTTTGAGGGAATAGTGGTTCCAACAATGTTGTATGGTTGCGAGGCGTGGGCTATGGATAGAGATGTGCGCAGGAGGATGGATGTGCTGGAAATGAGATGTTTGAGGACAATGTGTGGTGTGAGGTGGTTTGATCGAGTAAGTAACGTAAGGGTAAGAGAGATGTGTGGAAATAAAAAGAGCGTGGTTGAGAGAGCAGAAGAGGGTGTTTTGAAATGGTTTGGGCACATGGAGAGAATGAGTGAGGAGAGATTGACCAAGAGGATATATGTGTCGGAGGTGGAGGGAACGAGGAGAAGAGGGAGACCAAATTGGAGGTGGAAAGATGGAGTGAAAAAGATTTTGTGTGATCGGGGCCTGAACATGCAGGAGGGTGAAAGGAGGGCAAGAAATAGAGTGAATTGGAGTCATGTGGTATACAGGGGTTGACGTGCTGTCAGTGGATTGAAGCAAGG
This sequence comes from Panulirus ornatus, assembly GCF_036320965.1. Taxonomy (NCBI): domain Eukaryota; kingdom Metazoa; phylum Arthropoda; class Malacostraca; order Decapoda; family Palinuridae; genus Panulirus; species Panulirus ornatus. The sequence continues at coordinate 41,987,427 of NC_092241.1, read as the reverse complement.
CATGTGAAGCGTCTGAGTAAACCATGGAAAGCTGTGTAGGTATGTATATTTGCGTGTGTGGACGTGTGTATGTACATGTGTATGGGGGGGGGGGGCATTTCTTTCGTCTGTTTCCTTGCGCTACCTCGCAAACGCGGGAGACAGCGACAAAGTATAAAAAAAAAAAAAAAAAAAAAAAATATATATATATATATATATATATATATATATATATATATATATTTGTGAAGATTTGTAGAGGTTTTCAGAAAAGAAGAGAGAATGTTGGGGTGAAGAGAGTGGTGAGAGTAAGTGAGCTTGGGAAGGAGACTTGTGTGAGGAAGTACCAGGAGAGACTGAGTACAGAATGGAAAAAGGTGAGAACAAAGGAGGTAAGGGGGTGGGGGAGGAATGGGATGTATTCAGGGAAGCAGTGATGGCTTGCGCAAAAGATGCTTGTGGCATTAGAAGCGTGGGAGGTGGGCAGATTAGAAAGGGTAGTGAGTGGTGGGATGAAGAAGTAAGATTATTAGTGAAAGAGAAGAGAGAGGCATTTGGACGATTTTTGCAGTGAAATAATGCAAATGAGTGGGAGATGTATAAAAGAAAGAGGCAGGAGGTCAAGAGAAAGGTGCAAGAGGTGAAAAAGAGGGCAAATGAGAGTTGAGGTGAAAGAGTATCACTAAATTTTAGGGAGAATAAAACGATGTTTTGGAAGGAGGTAAATAAAATGCGTAAGACAAGGGAACAAATGGGAACTTCAGTGAAGGGGGGTAATGGGGAGGTGATAACAAGTAGTGGTGATGTGAGAAGGAGGTGGAGTGAGTATTTTGAAGTTTTGTTGAATGAGTTTGATGATAAGGTGGCAGATATAGGGTGTTTTGGTCGAGGTGGTGTGCAAAGTGAGAGGGTTAGGGAAAATGATTTGGTAAACAGAGAAGATGTAGTAAAAGCTTTGCGGAAGATGAAAGCCGGCAAGGCAGCGGGTTTGGATGGTATTGCAGTGGACTTTATAAAAAAAGGTGGTGACTGTGTTGTTGACTGGTTGGTAAGGTTATCTAATGTATGTATGATTCATGGTGAGGTGCCTGAGGATTGGCGGAATGCTTGCATAGTGCCATTGTACAAAGGCACAGGGGACAAAGGTGAGTGCTCAAATTACAGAGGTATAAGTTTGTGGAGGAATCCATGAAAAATTATATGGGAGGGTATTGATTGAGAGGGTGAAGGCATGTACAGAACATCAGATTGGGGAAGAGCAGTGTGGTTTCAGAAGTGGTAGAGGATGTGTTGATCAGGTGTTTGCTTTGAGGAATGCATGTGAGAAATACTTAGAAAAGCAAATGGATTTGTATGTAGCATTTATGGATCTGGAGAAGGCATATGATAGTGTTGATAGAGATGCTCTGTGGAAGGTATTAAGAATATATGGTGTGGGAGGCAAGTTGTTAGAAGCAGTTAAAGGTTTTTATCGAGGATGTAAGGCATGTGTACGTGTAGGAAGAGAGGAAAGTGATTGGTTCTCAGTGAATGTAGGTTTGCAGCAGGTGTGTGTGATGTCTCCATGGTTGTTTAAAATTGTTTATGGATGGGGTTGTGAGGGAGGTGAATGCAAGAGTTTTGGAAAGAGGGGCAAGTATGCAGTCTGTTGTGGATGAGAGAGCTTGGGAAGTGAGTCAGTTGTTCGCTGATGATACAGCGCTGGTGGCTGATTCATGTGAGAAACTGCAGAAGCTGGTGACTGAGATTGGTAAAGTGTGTGAAAGAAGAAAGTTGAGAGTAAATGTAAATAAGAGCAAGGTTATTAGGTACAGTAGGGTTGAGGGTCAAGTGAATTGGGAGGTGAGTTTGAATGGAGATAAACTGGAGGAAGTGAAGTGTTTTAGATATCTGGGAGTGGATTTGGCAGCGGATGGAACCATGGAAGCGGAAGTGAATCATAGGGTGGGGGAGGGGGCGAAAATTCTGGGAGCCTTGAAAAATGTGTTGAAGGCGAGAACATTATCTAGGAAAGCAAAAATGGGTATGTTTGAAGGAATAGTGGTTCCAAGTTGAGAGTAAATGTGAATAAGAGAAAGGTTATTAGGTACAGTAGGGTTGAGGGTCAAGTCAACTGGGAGGTAAGTTTGAATGGAGAAAAACTGGAGGAAGTGAAGTGTTTTAGATATCTGCCAGTGGATTTGGCAGCGGATGGAACCATGGAAGCAGAAGTGAATCATAGGGTGGGGGAGGGGGCGAAAATTCTGGGAGCCTTGAAGAATGTGTGGAAGTCGAGAACATTATCTCGGAAAGCAAGAATGGGTATGTTTGAAGGAATAGTGGTTCCAAGTAGAGAGTAAATGTGAATAAGAGCAAGGTTATTAGGTAAAGCAGGGTTGAGGGTCAAGTCAATTGGGAGGTAAGTTTGAATGGAGAAAAACTGGAGGAAGTGAAGTGTTTTAGATATCTGGGAGTGGATTTGGCAGCGGATGGAACCATGGAAGCGGAAGTGAATCATAGGGTGGGGGAGGGGGCGAAAATTCTGGGAGCCTTGAAGAATGTGTGGAAGTCGAGAACATTATCTCGGAAAGCAAAAATGGGTATGTTTGAATTAATAGTGGTTCCAATAATGTTGTATGGTTGCGAGGAGTGAGCTATTGATAGAGTTGTGCGCAGGAGGGTGGATGTGCTGGAAATCAGATGTTTGAGGATAATAAGTGGTGTGAGGTGGTTTGATCGAGTAAGTAATAATAGGATAAGAGAGATGTCTGGTTATAAAAAGAGTGTGGTTGTGAGAGCAGAAGAGGGTGTTTTGAAATGGTTTGGTCACATGGAGAGAATGAGTGAGGAAAGATTGACCATGAGGATAAATGTGTCAGAGGTGGAGGGAATGAGGAGAAGTGGGAGACCAAATTGGAGGTGGAAAGATGGAGTTAAAAAGATTTTGAGTGATCGGGGCCTGAACATGCAGGAGGGTGAAATGCGTGCAAGGAATAGAGTGAATTGGAACGATGTGGTATACCGGGGTGGACGTGCTGTCAATGGATTGAACCAGGGCATGTGAAGCGTCTGGGTTATTAGGTACAGTAGGGTTGAGGGTCAAGTCAATTGGAAGGTAAGTTTGAATGGAGAAAAACTGGAGGAAGTAAAGTGTTTTAGATATCTGGGAGTGGGTCTGGCAGTGGATGGAACCATGGAAGCGGAAGTGAATCATAAGGTGGGGGAGGGGGCGAAAATCCTGGGAGCCTTGAAGAATGTGTGGAAGTCGAGAACATTATCTCGGAAAGGAAAAATGGCTATGTTTGAAGGAATAGTGGTTCCTACAATGTTGTATGGTTGTGAGGTGTGGCCTATGGATAGAGTTGTGCGCAGGAGGGTGGATGTGCTGCAAATGAGATGTTTGAGGACAATATATGGTGTGAGATGGTTTGATCGAGTAAGTAATGTAAAGGTAAGAGAGATGTGTGGAAATAAAACGAGCGTGGTTGAGAGAGCAGAAGAGGGTGTTTTGAAATGGTTTGGGCACATGGAGAGAATGAGTGAGGAAAGATTGACCAAGAGGATATATGTGTCGGAGGTGGAGGGAACGAAGAGAAGTGGGAGACCAAATTGGAGGTGGAAGGATGGAGTGAAAAAGATATTGAGTGATCGGAGCCTGAACATGCAGGAGGGTGAAAGGCGGGCAAGGAATAGAGTGAATTGGATCGATGTGGTATACCGGGGTCGACGTGCTGTCAATGGATTGAATCAGGGCATGTGAAGTGTCTGGGGTAAACCATGGAAAGTTGTGTGGGGCCTGGATATGGAAAGGGAGCTGTGGTTTCGGGCATTATTGCATGACAGCTAGAGACTGAGTGTGAACAAATGGGGCCTTTGTTGTCCTTTCCTAGTGCTACCTCGCACACATGAGGGGGGAGGGGGATGTTATTCCATGTGTGGCGATGTGGCAATGGGAATGCATAAAGGCAGACTGTGAATTGTGTGCATGTGTATATATGTATGTGTCTGTGTGTGTATGTATATGTGTTCATTGAGATGTATGGGTATGTATATTTGCGTGTGTGGACGTGTATGTATATACATGTGTATGGGGGTGTGTTGGGCAATTTCTTTCGTCTGTTTCCTTGCGCTACCTCGCAAACGCGGAAGACAGCGACAAAGCAAAATGATAATAATATATATATATATATATATATATATATATATATATATATATATATATATATATATACATATTATATATATGCCGGAAACTTTAGGTGTGCGGTCCTTCAGCAATTTCTGTGTCAGACGAGCATTGATGGTGTTTGTGGTGGGTCGCCCGCTGTGATGGCGGCTCCTCTTCCCGCTAATGGCCTCGCCTGAGGCAACAGACACACGTCACTAACGTGTTTTCGTCCCAGATCACATCACTCATTAACGAAACCCGTACACATGCTGGCAGTGCCCTACGGTAAGGTCATCTCCAACCCGTTGCTTAATGGGTTAATCCTGGTTTTGGTTAAATCCCTGCACGCCAGAAATAAATGTAAAATCGTGTTTTATATATATATATATATATATATATATATATATATATTTTATCTATTTCATATATTTATATTGCTTTGTCGCTCTCTCCCGCGTTAGCGAGGAAGCGCAAGGAAAGAGACGAAAGAATGGCCCAACCCACCCACATACACATGTATATACATACACGTCCACACACGCAAATATACATACCTATACATCTCAATGTACACACATATATATATATATATATATATATATATATATATATATATATATATATATATATATATACATACACAGACATATACATATATACACATGTACATAATTCATACTGTCTGCCTTTATTTATTCCCATCGCCACCTCGCCACACATGGAATAACAACCCCCTCCCACCTCATGTGTGCGAGGTAGCGCTAGGAAAAGTCAACAAAGGCCCCATTCGTTCACACTCAGTCTCCAGCTGTCATGTAATAATGCACCGAAACCACAGCTCCCTTTCCACATCCAGGCCCTACAGAACTTTCCATGGTTTACCCCAGACGCTTCACATGCCCTGGCTCAATCCATTGACAGCACGTCGACCCCGGTATACCACATCGTTCCAATTCACTCTACTCCTTGCACGCCTTTCACCCTCCTGCATGTTCGGGCCCCGATCACTCAAAATCTTTTTCACTCCATCTTTCCACCTCCAATTTGGTCTCCCACTTCTCGTTCCCTCCACCTCTGACACATATATCCTCTTGGTCAATCTATATATATATATATATATATATATATATATATATATATATATATATATATATATATATATATATATATACATATATTCTTATGAGTCCAGGGGGAATGAAACACGATAAATTCCTAAGTACACTCTCGTGTAATAGTCGCATCATCAGGGTAGATATATGAAAGAATTAAAAGTCCGTTGACAAACAACGAAGAAACGTAGCTAGGACGGCACTTGGTAAAGACTATATATATATATATATATTTATATATATATATATATATATATATATATATATATATATATATATATATATATATATATATATATATATATATATATCTTACTGAATTCTACTTGTGTGTGGTGATTTGTTCTGGTGGACGTGGCGGACTTCCTAAGTGCTGCCGGAGCCTCAAAAAGATATAAGCAACTCCTGGGTATGAGACATCAGATAGTGTACGTGTTCGACCCACAGATCCCTCTTTCCTTCCTGGTTTCGTCCACGTCCGGAGTCTTAGTTTGGTCCTTGTCTTCGTCCAAGGCCGCTACTGGTGGCGTCCTACAACCTTTCCTCCACTGTTCTCAGATGGTTTATCGTTGTGCTCATTTTCGTCCTCGGTCGGTTTAGCTTCTACGGTCCATTTTTAGACCAGCGTCGTCTGTTTTCTACCATGAGAGGGATTTAATTTGCCTCCAAAATAAGTATTCTACTCTGGTCTTTCCGTTCATGTTCGTTATCGTCCCCCGTCCCTGTCTGTTATTCCACTCTGATCGTGTTCGTCCATGACCATTTACTTCAGTTACATGTCCGCTTTATCTATACTGTTTTCTTCTGAAACGATTCCATCGAAGCCATTTCATGAAAGTTTTCGTTGTTGAGTTAGTTTCGTTCGGGATCATTTGTGGATCGTAGTTTTTCGTCTGTAATCATTTTTCGTCCATGACCTTTTACGCTCTTGTCTACTGTATTTTCGTCCTGTACTGTATTTTCTTGTCTACTGTCTTTTTCGTCCATGACTATTTCCATTCGTTACCAGTTTCACCTAAAACCGCTTTCGTTCTTGAGAGTTTTCGGCCGCGTCAGTTTACGCTCTTTCCGTTTTCCCTTAAGACCGTTTCTTCAAGGCTCCGTTGCCGTCCAAAACCAATGTGCTGCTACATATCCGTTTTCTTCCCTTCCTCATTTTTCCCTCACGCTTCCAATTTCATCTCTTCCCTTCCTTGCCTATCTTCGTGACCAATTTTATCTTCCCTCTATTTTTCTCCTATGCTCATATTTATCACGTTTTTTTTAAGTCTGTTTCCTGCAATATATCAGAGGAAACTTGCCCCTACGTGCGTGAGTAACGCCCCCTAGCCTCACGCTAATAACACCTAATAACTCCATTAATTATTCCTAATAATCACACCAATAATTATCTTTTGAGCGGCGTCCGCAGGTGGTTCAGTGACCCTCACTTTACTGACTCAGACGCCGCCCTGATGGCAAACAGTGCAGAAGGCCAGTGTTCACCGGTTCGTTGGCTGACTGTTCAGATGTTCAGTAGGAGTGTTCTACTGTTTAAAAGGTGGCTGTTCAAACGCTCAGTAGGGATATTCAACTATTCAGTAGATGGTTATTTAAATGTTCAATAGAAGTGCTCTTCTGTTTAGCAGGTGGCTTTTCAAACGCTCAGAGGGAATGTTCAACTGTTAAGCAGGTGGCTGTTCAAACGTTCAGAGGGGATGTTCAACTGTTCAATAGGTGTTTATTCAAATATTTAGTAGGGGTGCTCAGTAGGTAGCTGTTCAAATGTGCATTAAGAGGCGTTTAACTGTTCAGCAGGTGGTTCTTTTAATTCTTCAGGAAGGATTCATAAGGTATTTATCATATAACGGTTCAACTGCTGAGCATCCGTTTATTTTCTTTTTCTCTTTTTATTTAGCTGGTGATTGTGCATTGGCAGAGCAAGCGGTGTTCAGGTGTTCCGGCGGAAAGCTAGGAAGACATTGTACGCTTCTTGTAACAAAAATGTGACAAAAAAGGCTAAGTTTGAATGTTTAATGTTGCCCTGTTCTCCCAACTTGGCTAGTCTAAGACATGTTCTAAATAAATGTTGCTCTCAAGAACAATAACACCATCAGTAAGACCTCACAGATAGTGGGCCAAATCATGCAACAACTGGGAGTGTTTACGCCGTCAAATGCAAGGCGTGTAAATATAACTATGTAGACCAGACTGGTAAAACTGTAACGGAGATGTGTTATTGGCACCGTTATTCAGTACGCAGGAATGACCACAAAAATGCGATCGCTAAACATTGTCATGAAAATGATCACCCCAAAAATCTTGAAAACCCAGTTATTTTATACCCCTCTGCTGATTATGCCACAAGCAACGTCACTGATTCTGTCTTAATTGCTAATAATAACTTTAATTTGTCCCCAGGCAATTTTAAAGCCCATCCTAGCATTAACCAAATCATTATGAGAGAGTTGACAAAACACGAAAACATAGAATAAGTTGTTCAAGACACACCCAGCTAACTAGGTCAACCCCGCCACGTGACCACCCTTAATCACTCTCCCTTACAACGGTTACTGCCAGACGAAGCAGACAGTGCTTGGCCTATAAAGACTGTTGTTGGACGGCGGGAATCAAGTGTGATGTTGGGATTTAAAAAGCTTTGTTAAAAGCTGGAACCTGATGAGGTGGAATGTCTACAGGAAACATTATATATAGATATATATATATATATATATATATATATATATATATATATATATATATGTGTGTGTGTGTGTGTGTGTGTGTGTGTGTGTGTGTGTGTGTGCGTGTGTGTTACCACACTCCACCTGCTCGAAGTTACTCCACGATTAAAAAAGAACCTCACGTGAGGCTGTATCACTGGGAATACAGTCTCGCTGTGGCCTTGGGCTACAGGAGCATTTAGAAAGGTCCTGGGATAATGATAATAATAGTAAATACACACACACACACACACACACACACACACACACATACACACACATATACACACACACATATATATATAACATACAAACCTCCAACAGCCAGGATCGAGCCCGGGAACCCTGTGCCACAGGCGGGATCGAGCTCGGGAACCCTGTGGCACAGGCGGGAATGCTACCGCTAGGCTATGGGCCTGGCAAATAGGAGATAACTATTCGAATACTATGTACTCGAATAACCTTCGTCTCACGTTGGTGAGCAACGGGGTCTACACCTGTCATTTCCCAAGAGGCGCACGCCTTTCACCCTCCTGCATGTTCAGGCCCCGATCACTCAAAATCTTTTTCACTCCATCTTTCCACCTCCAATTTCGTCTCCCACTTCTCGTTCCCTCCACCTCCGACACATATATCCTCTTTGTCAGTCTTTCCTCACTCATTCTCTCCATGTGACCAAACCATTTCAAAACACGCTTCACATGCCCTGGTTCAGTCCAGTGACAACACGTCGACTCCAGTATGCCATGTGTTCATTTTCACTTTATCCCGTGCACGCCTTTCACCCTCCTGCGTGTTCAGGCTCCGATCGCTCAAATTTTTTTCACCCCATCCATCCACCTCCCATTTGGTCTCTCGCTTCTCAGTCAAATTTTGCTCACTAATTCCCTCCATATGTCCACATCATTTCAGCACATCCTCTTCTGCTCTCTCAACCACATTCTTTTTATTACCACACATCTCTCTTACCCTTTCATTACTTACCCAATCAAACCACATCACACCACGTATTTTTCTCAAACATTTCATTTCCAACACATCCACCCGCGTGAATGAATGAATGGTAATAGAAACGTCCCTTTCAAGGAAGGGGAGGGGGGGAAGGAAAGCGGGGAAAGAGCAAGAGGTGTTAGAGAAAGTGAATTTTGGTAGGAGGAAAAGAGTCAGGGCTCAACCCAGCGTGCATCCGGTTATGAGGATAGCTAGGACAGAGCTGACGAGTGGAGGGTGAGGGAATTTAATTTTTTTTTTTTTTTTTAAAGGGTATAGGAGGAGATGGATCGTATCTCTGACCGACAGACACTGACTCTGCCAAGATGTTCCCCTCACAGATCTAGCTGTAAGATCTATCATATTTTGTAGTTTTTAAATTCCAATATATGGGCACTGGATGTTGTTCAGGTTGAACATTGAACATGTTGTCTGGGTGATATATTCTCAGGAGATTATTGTAGTCAATCCAGTGAGTATGGTGTATTTCAAATCGCTCTACTTATTTTTCGAACAGTTTCCTCCCTCTTCTTAAACCAGGTATTCCCAATAAACAGACCTTTTTCAGCACATAACTCCACAACCTGTTCCCTATTTCTGTTCATAACACTTAATACCCTATGCGCCCCAACTATACTCGCAAATGCCACATTACTCACCGCATTCAAATCACCCATCACTATTACTCGGTCTCTTACATCAAAACTGCTAACACGTTCACTCAATTGTTCCCAAAACACTTGCCTCTCATGTTTTTTCTTCTCATGGCACCAATAATCACCCAACTCTCGCCATCCGTTTTCAGTTTTACCCACATCAATCTAGAATTTACTTCCTTATACTCTATCACACACTCCAACAACTGATTTAGGAGTCCTGCTACTCCTTCCTTAGCTCTTGTCCTCTCCCCAACCCCTGTCTTTACTCCTAAGACATTTCCAAACCATTCTTCCCTTCTACGTTTGAGCTTCGACTCACTCAGATCCAGAACATCCAGGTTTCTTTCCTTGAACAAACTACTTACCTCTCTTCTCTTCTCATCTTGATTACGTCCACACACATTTAGACACCCCAACCTGAGCCTTCGAGGAGGATGAGCACTCCCCGCGAGGCTCCTTCTTCTGTTCCATCCTTTAGAAATTGAAATAAAACGTGTGTGTGTGTGTGTGTGTGTGTGTGTGTGTGTGTGTGTGTGTGTGTGTGTGTGTGTGTGTGGCCATCTAAACAGGTAAAAAGACTAAAATAAACAATAGCTATGACTGGTATGGAGACAAAGGTAAAGGCCAAGCGAAGCAGTTAACAAACAGAGAAGACAGATGGTGTCCGCTCTCAGACAGAGAGCAGGTAGACAGAGGGACTACCGTCCCTTTCAGACAAAAAACAAACAAAAAACAAAGAAACAAACGAGGCTATGCTCTCCTTCAGACAAAATGACAGGGTGACAGAGAGATATGGCAGACTATTTTAGGCACAATGGACAGGTAGACATATAAACAAAGAGACATACAGATGGTGAGGCACCGAGCAGTGTTGATGGCCAGCTGAATGACAGACTGACAGACACCACTGTCCAATCTGGCAAACATTTTATCGAAATTTCGGGGGAGCCAACATTAGCCAGGTTTATTCAATATATCTACACATTGCCATGTCCCATTGGTGTGGCGCGAGTGACGAATGAGAGTCTGTCACTCAGTAATGGGAGGGACAGGTGACTCACTGGTGGGCTGGGCGAGGGACGGAGGGGAGAGCTAGGGAGGGAGGAAATGAGTGAGAGGAACTCTCACCTGGCCAGACAGAGGGGTTCCCAGAATTATTCACGCAGGTAAATGCTATGGATCTAGTGTCCATTAGTGGTCAGATTGAGTCATAGTGGGTGCGTGTGAGCGGATGTGTGCAGGGGCGTGTGCAGCAAGGTGCTGGGGTGTTGCAAGGTGCTGGAGTATAGGGAGGTGCTTGGGGTGTAGTGAGGTGTGGGGTGTAAGGAGGAGCTGGGGTGTAAGGAGGTGTTTTTTGGGCGTAGGGAGGTGCAGAGGGTATATCGAGGTGGGGTAAGGAGAGACAGATGTATATGAGCAATACGGTCAGTGATAGGTGTACTGTGAATGGTAATGACGGGTATATGGGTGGGGAAAAATGAGACAAGATGTAAGGAAAAGGAAAGGCGAAGAAAGAGCACATGGGAAGGAGAGACAACAACGCATGACGTTATGCAGTGGGAGAAGGTGGACAGTCATAGAGGGCAAAATTCCTAATCTATAAATAGGTAGAGACAAAACGTAGAGCAGAAGGCTTCTCCCCATCAACCACTTCCTCCAACACACTTGGATAATGACGGTAAGGAACACCACGTACTATGGAGAGAGTATACTGACGCCGAAAGTTTATAGGAAAGGATGAATGGAAAATACATTCTCGTCGACTTTTGACATAGGATACCTGGAGGGTAGGCAATTAAATTTCTAATCAACGATGAAATGATATGAGATGAAATATTTTCATATCAAACGTCATTCTTAAACAGATTATCTCTAATAAAATCAACACCGTTGTAGTATCTATCTAGTCTGGTACTTCCTTCTTTTTTTCTTTTATCTTACAGCTGAAAACAATTTTGCCCACGTTTGCATTTCATCTTCCCTTTCCCTTCATACCGTTTTTTTCAGTTCATTACATAGGGTATATCTAGCTGGTGTGATGAAAATGTGATTTTAAGGGGAAAATTTTTAAGTATTTTCAAACCTATACGAACACCTCGGAGCCTGCATTCTCTTACAGGCAGTAGGTGTAGTGTGGTGTACAGGGGGTATAGATGGGTGTAGAAGGTGTGGGGAAGGTTCAGGAGGAGCCGGGAGTCAGAGGTCGTGGGGTGGGGAGGCTGTCGTGCACGACCCCTTACTGGAGGAACATCAGAACGTGAGCCGCGCCATAACAATCCACATTCAGTGATATTGAGAGGCCATATGTACCCCGCACCATCCAGAGGGCCAGAGAACTCCCCGGGCCAAAGTGGACAGACCCTCCCAGGCCATCTAGGAGGAGAACCCTCCCCAGGCCATCCAGGGGTCCTAAACCTCCCTGGTCATCCAGGGGGCCTAATCCTCCCTAGATCATCCAGGGGTCCTATCCCTTCCTGGGTCATCCAGGGGTCCTATCCCTTCCTGGGTCATCCAGGGGACCTAATCCTCCCTGGGTCATCCAGGGGACCTAACTCTTCCTGGGTCATCCAGGGGACCTAACTCTTCCTGGGTCATCCACAGGACCTAACCCTCCCTGGGTCATCCAGGGGTCCTATCCCTCCCTGGGTCATCCAGGGGACCTAACCCTTCCTGGGTCATCCACAGGACCTAACCCTTCCTGGGTCATCCAGGGGTCCTATCCCTCCCTGGGTCATCCAGGGGACCTAACTCTTCCTGGGTCATCCAGGGGACCTAAGTTACCCTCCCTGGGTCATCCACAGGATCTAACCCTCCCTGGGTCATCCAGGGGGCCAGATACTCCCTGGGTCATCCAGGGGACCTAACCCTTCCTGGGTCATCCAGGGGGCCAGATACTCCCGGAAACATTGAGGGGAACACCTTCTCTGGGCCATATACTATGGGGGTCCTAACCCGGGCCATCCAGGCCATCTAGGGGGCCATTCAGGCCATCCATGGGGACATATTCTTCTCGGACCATAAAAGGGGGCCTAACCCCCTACACCATTAACACCGACACTTGGAGTGTCTCTGTAAGACGATAATTATTAAAGCCCCAACATGTAATTTACTTCTCAACATCTTATAAAAAATTTCTAAGCTCAGATTAATCTGTCTCTCCTGCTAACACTAGGAACATCCCAAGTCTCATTATCTCTGAACATATCAAAGTTGAATTCTAAGCTTGCTAATGTCTCTCTAGTCCAGAGATCACTGTTTACCACCCACCACAGCTGCGGTAGGAGTCCTGCTGTCTCACCCAGCCACTGGCTACGGTGCCCGCAATTCAATATGAAAAAAAAACGAAGTACAATGTTTTACCGCAACATAGCGAGCGGAACAACAAAAAAGAAGAGATTTACTGTAAATTGTGAATTGTGTACGTCCGGGAAGACTGAAGCCCACAAGTTAATTCAATTCATTTAACGAATGATGAATTATTAAACACAAGACGGGGTTACAGGGAACTCTTGATAATATTTCTCTTATCTGCAGGTTAATTAGCATCGAAACGAATGAATATAGTTTCTCAGATGAAGGAGCTGACGCAGCTGTACTGTGAGGGCTGACGCAACTGTACTGTGAGGGCTGACGCAGCTGTACTGTGAGGGCTGACGCAACTGTACTGTGAGAGCTGACGCAGTTGTACTGTGAGGGCTGACGCAGCTGTACTGTGAGGGCTAACACAACTGTACTGTGAGGGCTGACGCAGCTGTACTGTGAAGGCTGACGCAGCTGTATTGTGAAGGCTGACGCAGCTGTACTGTGAGGGCTGACGCAGCTGTACTGTGAGGGCTGACGCAGCTGTACTGTGAGGGCTAACACAGCTGTACTGTGAGGGCTGACGCAGCTGTACTGTGAGGGCTGACGGAGCTGTACTGTGAAGACTGACGCAGCTGTACTGTGAGGGCTGATGCAGCTGTACTGTAAGAGGTGACGCAGCTGTACTGTGTGGGCTGACGCAACTGTACTGTGAGGGCTAACACAGCTGTACTGTGAGGGTGTACTGTGAGGGCTGACGCAGCTGTACTGTGAAGAATGACGCAGCTGTACTGTGAGGGCTGACGCAGTTGTACTGTGAGGGCTGACGCAGGTGTATGGAAATCTTCAGCAAGGAAGAGAAGTCCTCAGTTGTATGCCTCCGCTCCAAGGAATTAAGTTCCTTGTACACAATACGTATATCTTGTAACAGGAAGACTTACAGCTCATCATAGTGCTTGTCCACAGACAGCACGTCAACCCAGGTATACCACGTCATTCCAATTCACTCTATTCCTTGAGCACCTCTCACCCTTCAGTATGTTCAGGCACCGATCGCTCAAAATCTTCTTCACTCTATCCTTCCACTTCCCACTTGATCTCCTGCTTCTTCTTGTTCCCTCCACCTCTGACACATATATCCTCTTTGTCAATCTTTCCTCTAGCCTGAGATGGTACCCATATCATAGACCAACTGCTAGGGGTGGATGAACAGCTGAGATGACTTTGGACCGACTGCCGCAGCCAGGGTTCGAGCCGTAAATGCGTCACGGTCAGGAACGCTGATCACTACACCACAGGAGTCAATAAACAACAGAGACTTCTGTAACGTATGTGGAGTCTCCTGTATGACTCAACATGAGTCTCCTGTGAGAGTTAACATGAGTCTCCTGTATGACTCAACATGAGTCTCCTGTAAGAGTTAACATTAGCCTCCTATGACTCACCATGAGTCACCTATGAGAATGAACATGAATCTCTTGTATAACTTACCATAAGTCTCTTGTGAGTCAACGTGAGTCTCTTAAGAGAGTCAGCACGTGCCTCTTATGAGAGTCAACATGAGTCTCCCGTGACTCACCATGAGCCTCCAGACAAAGAGTCAATATGAGTCTCCTGTGACTCACCATGTCTCCTAGTAGAGTCAACACGAGTCTCCAATGACTTACCATGAGTTTCCAGACAGAGTCAACATGAGTCTCCCTTGACTCACCATGAGTCTCCAGTGATTCACCCACCAAGATGAACACGAGCCTCCCTCCCTGACCCAGCGAGTGGTCACTACCATGACGAGGCTGGTCACACATAAGGCAGTATGAGGACCTGCTGCTACACTGAACGACTCGTGAAGGTGAGGCTCTCGTGGTGAGTGTCATGTTCACGGTGAAAGTGACCAGCCATCCCACAGGTGTAACAGGATATAATGTTTTGCCTCGTATATAGAAATATATAGATATTATATGATATAATTAGGAAATATAAATAGGAGAGAAACATCCTATATAATCAACACACAATTTATACTGAAACATTTTCAAATTTTGTAGAAAATCGCCTAGTGCCATTCCCCCTAACTGGTAATTTCCTAGTAACCTCCTAGTGTCATCCCCTTACATAGATAACGTTCTAGTTTTATCCCCCAATATAGTTAGCTTTCTAGAGTGTCATTCCCACCTATAAATACGTAAATCATTTGTGTCATCCCCACACAACAGACTTCCTGGTATCATCCCCCTCCCCTGATTAATAAGGTAACTTCCTGGTATCATCCCCTCCCCTGATTAATAAGGTAACTTCCTGGTATCATCCCCTCCCCTGATTAATAAGGTAACTTCCTGGTATCATCCCCCTCCCCTGATTAATAAGGTAACTTCCTGGTATCATCCCCCTCCCCTGATTAATAAGGTAACTTCCTGGTATCATCCCCCTCCCCTGATTAATAAGGTAACTTCCTGGTATCATCCTCCTCCCCTGATTAATAAGGTAACTTCCTGGTATCATCCCCCTCCCCTGATTAATAAGGTAACTTCCTGGTATCATCCCCCTCCCCTGATTAATAAGGTAACTTCCTGGTGTCATCCCCCTTGATAATTAGGTAACTTCCTGGTATCATTCCCCAATAATAAGGAAAGTTCCTGGTGTCATCCCTCCATATAGGTTAACTTCCTGGTGTCATCCCCCCCTAATAACAAGATAACTTCCTGGAGTCATCCCCCTTGATAATTAGGTAACTTCCTAGTGTCATTCCCCAATTAATAAAGAAACTTCCTGGTGTCATCCCCCAATCAATTAGGTAAATTCCTGGTGTCACAGCTACATATAGGTTAACTTCCTGGTATCAACCCTCCTAATGATAAGGTAACTTCCCCCAATTGATAAGGTAACTTCCTGGTGTCATCCCTCCATAAAGGTTAACTATCTGATAACATGTCGCCCTAATAATACGGTAACTTCCTGGTGTCATCCTGACAATTAATAAGGTAACTTCCTGATGTCATCCCCCCAATCCATAAGGTAACTTCCTGGTGTCATAGCCATATATAGGTTAACTTCCTGATATTATCCCCCCCTAATAATAAGGTAACTTCATGGTATCATCCCAATGATAATAATATAACTTCCTGGCGTCATCCCCAAATTAAAAAAAGCAACTTCCTGGTGTTATCCCTTAATCAATAAGGTAACTTCCTGGTGTCATAGCGACATATAGGTTAACTTCCTGGTATAATCCCCTCCCCCTAATGATACGGAAACTTCCTGGTGTCATCCTCCTAATAATAAGGTGTCATCTCCCCTGATAATAAGGTAACTTCCTGGTGTCATCCTCCTAATAATGTGTCATCTCCCCTGATAATAAGGTAACTTCCTGGTGTCATATCCGCCATATAGGTAGAGGTAACTTCCTGGTGTCATATCCGCCATATAGGTAAAGGTAACTTCGTGGTGTCATATCCGCCATATAGGTAAAGGTAACTTCCTGGTGTCATATCCGCCATATAGGTAAAGGTAACTTCGTGGTGTCATATCCGCCATATAGGTAAAGGTAACTTCCTGGTGTCATATCCGCCATATAGGTAGAGGTAACTTCCTGGTGTCATCCGCCATATAGGTAAAGGTAACTTCCTGGTGTCATATCCGCCATATAGGTAAAGGTAACTTCCTGGTGTCATATCCGCCATATAGGTAAAGGTAACTTCCTGGTGTCATATCCGCCATATAGGTAACACATAACATACATAAGACATTCCATCGGTTCTTGCCTCAGACCTGGCCGCTAAGGGCTGCACCACCTGCTCAGGCCTGGCTAATGAGGACCCAACTACTGGTAATTTGTGAGGAACATCGCCAGCATACTGAGTACTGCACCCGCTGACGACCGGCCTGCCACGTGAACACCCGAGGGACGTGCTCTGTGCTGGTCTGCCACGTGAACACCCGAGGGACGTGCTCTGTGCTGGTCTGCCACGTGAACACCCGAGGGATGTGCTCTGGGTGCTGGCCTGCCACGTGAACACCCGAGGGACGTGCTCTGTGCTGGCCTGCCACGTGAACACCCGAGGGATGTGCTCTGGGTTCTGGTCTGCCACGTGAACACCCGAGGGAGGTGCTCTGTGCTGGTCTGCGACGTGAACACCCGAGGGAGGTGCTCTGTGCTGGCCTGCCTTTTGACCACCCGAGGGAGGTATTCTGAGTTCTGACTTGCCTTCTAACCACCCGATGGTGGTGTTCTGGGTTCTGGCCTGCCTTGTGACCACCCGGGGGAGGTGTTGGGTCCTGGTAAACGCCCAAGGGAGGTGCCCTCCTGCCTCATGAACACCCAAGGGAGGTGCTCGCCTGTCTTGCGAGTACACAAGGGAGCTGCTGGCCAGCCTTGTGATCACCTGAGGGTGGTGGTAGTCAGCCTTGTGATCAGCCGAGGGTGGTGCTGGCCAGCCTTGTGATCAGCCGAGGGAGGTGCTGGCCAGCCTCGTCATCAGCCGAGGGTGGTGCTGGCCAGCCTCGTGATCAGCCGAGGGTGGTGCTGGCCAGCCACGTCATCAGCCGAGGGTGGTGCTGGCCAGCCAGACTTGATGCTGGGTGGTGGTGCCCTCCCTCACTCGGGGATAATGGTGAGGCTTCGGCCCGACGGCCCGACGGTGATACTTGTATGTGATATGGAGGGTTGCCAGGTACTGCTACACCTGGAGGAGCAAAACTACCACCCCTACCACAGCTCCAGCCACCTCTACCACAACAACCCCAGCCACCCACACAACCCCAGCCAACTCTAACACAACCTCAGCTACTTGTACCATAATCACAACCAACCAAACCACAACTCCAGCCACCCTTACCACGATCCCAAACACTTCCTCTACAACCACCGACACCCATAACACAACCTCAGCCACCCCTACCACAACCACCGCCGCCCCTACCACAACCACCGCCACCCCTACCACAACCACCGCCACCCCTACTACAACCTCAGCCACCCCTACCACAACCACCGCCACCCCTACCACAACCACCGCCACCCCTACTACAACCTCAGCCACCGCTACCACAACTACCGCCACCCCTACCACAACCACCGCCACCCCTACCACAACCACCGCCACCCCTACCACAACCTCAGCCACCGCTACCACAACCACCGCCACCCCTACCACAACCTCAGCCACCCCTACCACAACCACCGCCGCCCCTACCACAACCTCAGCCACCCCTACCACAACCACCGCCACCCCTACCACAACCACCGCCATCCCTACTAAAACCTCAGCCACCGCTACCACAACCACCGCCACCCCTACCACAACCACCGCCACCCCTACCACAACCTCAGCCACTGCTACCACAACCACCGCCACCCCTACCACAACCACCGCCACCCCTACTACAACCTCAGCCACCGCTACCACAACCACCGCCACCCAAACCACAACCACCACCACCCCTACCACAACCACCGCCGCCCCTACCACAACCACCGCCGCCCCTACCACAACCACCGCCGCCCGTACCACAACCACCGCCGCCCCTACCACAACCACCGTCACCCCTACCACAACCACCGCCACCCCTACCACAACCAACGCCACCCCTACCACAACCACCGCCGCCCCTACCACAACCACCGCCGCCCCTACCACAACCACCGCCGCCCCTACCACAACCACCGCCACCCCTACCACAACCACCGCCACCCCTACCACAACCACCGCCACCCCTACCACAACCACCGCCACCCCTACCACAACCTCAGCCACCCCTACCACAACCACAGCCACCCCTACCACAACCACCGCCACTCATAACACAACCCCAGCCACCCCTACCACAAGCACCGCCGCCCCTACCACAACCACCGCCACTCATGACACAACCTCAGCCACCCCTACCACAACCACCGCCACCCCTACCACAACCACCGCCACCCCTACCACAACCACCGCCACTCATAACACAACCTCAGCAACCCCCCTACCACAAACCCCCGCCACCCCTACCACAACCACCGCCACCCTACCACAACCCCGCCACCCTACCACAACCACCGCCACTCATAACACAACCTCAGCCACCCCTACCACAACCACCGCTACCCCTACCACAACCACCGCTGCCCCTACCACAACCACCGCCGCCCCTACCACAACCACCGCCACCCCTACCACAACCACCGCCACCCCTACCACAACCACCGCCACCCCTACCACAACCACCGCCACTCATAACACAACCACCGCCACTCATAACACAACCTCAGCCACCCCTACCACAACCACCGCCACCCCTACCACAACCTCAGCCATCCCTACCACAACCACCGCCACCCCTACCACAACCTCCAGCCACCCCTACCACAACCACCGCCACCCCTACCACAACCACCGCCACTCATAACACAACCTCAGCCACCCCTACCACAACCCCGCCACCCCTACCACAACCACCGCCACTCATAACACAACCTCAGCCACCCCTACCACAACCTCAGCCACCCCTACCACAACCACCGCTACCCCTACCACAACCACCGCTGCCCCTACCACAACCACCGCCGCCCCTACCACAACCACCGCCACCCCTACCACAACCACCGCCACCCCTACCACAACCACCGCCACCCCTACCACAACCACCGCCACTCATAACACAACCTCAGCCACCCCTACCACAACCACCGCTACCCCTACCACAACCACCGCTACCCCTACCACAACCACCGCCACCCCTACCACAACCACCGCCACCCCTACCACAACCAGCGCCACCCCTACCACAACCACCGCCACTCATAACACAACCTCAGCCACCCCTACCACAACCACCGCCACTCATAACACAACCTCAGCCACCCCTACCACAACCACCGCTACCCCTACCACAACCACCGCCACCCCTACCACAACCACCGCCACCCCTACCACAACCTCA
Source organism: Panulirus ornatus (assembly GCF_036320965.1). NCBI lineage: Eukaryota > Metazoa > Arthropoda > Malacostraca > Decapoda > Palinuridae > Panulirus > Panulirus ornatus. The sequence continues at coordinate 41,967,617 of NC_092241.1, read as the reverse complement.
GCCATCCGTACCACAACCACCGCCACCCCTACCACAACCTCAGCCACCTCTACCACAACGACATACACAGCCCCCACCATCCTCCCCCCAGCAGGAGCAGCACCCCGGGCGGGCCTGTATCAAACAAGGCTGGGGGCGGGAGGTTGTAACCAGGGGTTTGTCTTTCTGCATGTAGCACACAGCCGGCTCCCAGGGTGGAGCAGGAGGAGCAGCAAGGTGCTGTTCCTCGTGTCAACAAAAGCTGGGTCGTGTGGGTTTATTAGTGTGGCATCGGGGGCGGCCGCAGCCAATTTGTCCCGCGTGAGATTAACAGAGTGTGGCCATAGTGATGGGGGGCAGCTGGTGGCCGACCAGACTCCCGCCATTATACTGGAACACTCTATAGACGCCCCTAATTATGTCGCTCCCACTACTGCCTCTGACCGCATTAATTACCTCAGCAAAGTTCATAGACACATGTGCAGCAGAGGTTAATTAAAAATAAATAATTAACATGTCTACTCGCTGATATCAAAGGTTGCACCTGGCCTGGGAGGAATGATATGCTCAGTACAGGGCTCGGTAATGCTCGGGGCGTTATTACGCTCGTTACAGGGCAGCTGCCCCGGATGGGTGTAAGTGCCATGGAGTTACGGAATATATTATATTATTGCACGCTCCAGTTCGGCAGGGGGTAGTGCTCAGTCGTGTGTGTGGAGAGAGAGAGAGAGAGAGAGAGAGAGAGAGAGAGAGAGAGAGAGAGAGAGAGAGAGAGAGAGAGAATGTATGAATAAGCCCATACTACAATAACTGGTCATAGTATGTACTTTTGTTATCTTTAACACAGGGAAGAAGGGTCAGGATTTCCGTAGAATTAATTCTTCTCTCTTCTTCGGTTTCTAGTCTAAGAAAGTAGTAATATAGGAAGGGAGGAGTACCAGCCTCCCAGCTCCCATCCTCTTCCTTTAACCCAACCTCCTGTGACACACTGGGTGACATATGGGCAGTACTTCCCCTCCCTCTTCCCCAGAGATCGAGGTAAACATCATCATCTTTTTACTCATAATGGGGAAAACCCTCACTCATCTGGCCATGTGTTGACTGAACATGATTGTACCCTTCCCGTACACCCGGGGTGTGCCGCCCTCCACGCTGAACACATCTCTCCACACGAGGTGTTCTATGGTGCATTTCTCTTTCCTTCATACAACGAGACACACACCAGTTGTGTTACATTTAGTAAGTATGATATGGTCTTACCCGGACAGAACCGAGGACTGGTCGATAGTCCAGCAATCACCGGCTTCTAGTTTAATTCCTGTTGTGTATTGGTGACAATACACAATACACTGAGTACACACACAAAAACGTATATATATATATATATATATATATATATATATATATATATATATATATATATATATATATATATTTTTTTTCTTTCTTTTTTTTTTTTTTTTTGCTTTGTCGCTGTCTCCCGCGTTTGCGAGGTAGCGCAAGGAAACAGACGAAAGAAATGGCCCAACCCACCCCCATACACATGCCTTGATTCAATCCACTGACAGCACGTCAACCCTGGTATACCACATCGCTCCAATTCACTCTATTCCTTGCACGCCTTTCACCCTCCTGCATGTTCAGGCCCCGATCACTCAAAATCTTTTTCACTCCATCTTTCCACCTCCAATTTGATCTCCCACTTCTCCTCGTTCCCTCCACCTCTGCCACATATATCCTCTTAGTCAATCTTTCCTCACTCATTCTCTCCATGTGACCGAACCATTTCAAAACACCCTCTTCTGCTCTCTCCACCACACTCTTTTTATTACCACACATCTCTCTTACCCGATTATTACTTACTCGATCAAACCACCTCACACTACATATTGTCCTCAAACATCTCATTTCCAGCATATCCACCCTCCTCTGCACATCTCTATCTATAGCCCACGCCTCGCAACCATATAACATTGTTGGGACAAATATATATATATATATATATATATATATATATATATATATATATATATATATATATATATATATATTGTAAAAGGTGAAAGTGGTGCGCGTAATCTAGTATATGCATATAATCACGAGTAAATGAAACACGATGTGATCATTACACTTTCGTGTAATGATCACATCGTCGGAAGAGATACAAGAATGAGATAGAAGACTTTGTAAACAGTTCCCTTTCATGTCCACATGATATAAATTTTATGACAGGCATGATGCCAGACCCGAACACCACCATCCGGTAACGCTTGTTTACCAATGGCGTCTTAGCTACGTCTCTTCTCTTTATATCAACTGACTGTTCTACGTCTTCTACCTCATTCTTGTATCTCCCCTGACGATGTGATCATGACACGAAAGTGCACTTGGGAACTTATCGAGTCTCATTTTGTTCTCGTGGATACATATATTCATTTATCTATTCTAACATACTTTGTCGCTGTCTCCCGCTTTAGCGAGATAGCGCAAGGAAACCACAGCTCCCTTTCCACACCCGGGCCCCACAAAACTTTCCATGGCTTACCCAAGAAGGAATATTTCCCACGTATTCCCTGCGTGTCGTAGAAGGCGACTTAAAGGGGAGGGAGTGGGGGGCTGGAAATCCTCCCCTCTCGTATTTACTTTTCCAAAAGAGGGAACAGAGAAGGGGGCCAAGTGAAGATATTCTCTTAAAAGGCTCAGTCCTCTGTTCTTAACGCTCCCTCGCTAAAGCGGGAAATGGCAAATAGTATGGAATATATATGGTGACTGAGTTTGGTAAAGTGTGTGAAAGAAGAAAGTTAAGAGTAACTGTGAATAAGAGCAAGGTTATTAGGTACAGTAGGGTTGAGGGTCAAGTCAATTGGGAGGTAAGTTTGAATGGAGAAAAACTGGAGGAAGTAAAGTGTTTTAGATATCTGGGAGTGGATCTGGCAGCGGATGGAACCATGGAAGCGGAAGTGGATCATAGGGTGGGGGAGGGGGCGAAAATCCTGGGAGCCTTGAAGAATGTGTGGAAGTCGAGAACATTATCTCGGAAAGCAAAATGGGTATGTTTGAAGGAATAGTGGTTCCAACAATTTTGTATGGTTGCGAGGCGTGGGCTATGGATAGAGTTGTGCGCAGGAGGGTGGATGTGCTGGAAATGAGATGTTTGAGGACAATGTGTAGTGTGAGGTGGTTTGATCGAGTAAGTAACGTAAGGGTAAGACAGATGTGTGGAAATAAAAAGAGCGTGGTTGAGAGAGCAGAAGAGGGTGTTTTGAAATGGTTTGGGCACATGGAGAGAATGAGTGAGGAAAGATTGACCAAGAGGATATATGTGTCGGAGGTGGAGGGAACGAGGAGAAGTGGGAGACCAAATTGGAGGTGGAAAGATGGAGTGAAAAAGATTTTGTGTGATCGGGGCCTGAACATGCAGGAGGGTGAAAGGAGGGCAAGGAACAGAGTGAATTGGATCGATGTGGTATACCGGGGTTGACGTGCTGTCAGTGGATTGAATCAGGGCATGTGAAGCGTGTGGGGTAAACCATGGAAAGCTGTGTAGGTATGTATATTTGTGTGTGTGGACGTGTATGTATATACATGTGTATGGGGGTGGGTTGGGCCATTTCTTTCGTCTGTTTCCTTGCGCTACCTCGCAAACGCGGGAGACAGCGACAAAAAAAGAAATATATATATTTATATATATATATATATATATATATATATATATATATATATATATATATATATATATATATATACATCGATGACTTACCACATTTTCTGATGTTTTACCATCTTCAGAAACTCAGCTGCTGTGTAGATGGTATCTCTTACTACCCCACCCTGCCCGCTACATGGGCTCAGCAGTAACAGCAGGTGTGCACCACAACAGACCCGTCTGGTCCACGCCTCCCCCACCCACACTCTCTTACCGCAGACGTCATCTGGCTCATTTCATACCCAATCAACATCCACTCCTTACTCTCCTCCAACGACTGTTATAATTCCAGTGATTTTGTCGCCTTGACGCTCTCTCCTTCCGATAAGAGGCTGGACTTGACTGTCACCATCCTACCGAGGTCCTCAGTGTAGGAGATGTCATTATGCGCCACAGGTAGTGGCTGAGATCTTATACTCCACCCTGATAACGGAAGTAATATACAGTTAATCCTTTCCCTTCGTCAGAGGAGCAGCTAACCACGCTATCTTTTCTTGATCCTGAGCGTCGGGAAAAGACTCCTAACACACTCAATCTCACGTCCCACACTTCAGTCCCTTTTCGTTGTCGCGACAGTACTTCATCCCTCTCATCAAACTCTTGTGTGTCGTTGTTATTTCTTACGACACCCCTTCCTTCCCCTCATCTCCCCTACCTTCTGTCACTGACGATGGTGCGATGTTCCTCTGCACGGAAAACGTTATCGAAGGTCATAGCTACAAGTGTGGTGGTGTACATCCCTTATTATCATTACTATCATTATCATTATTATTATTATTATTATTATTATTATTATTATCATTATTATTATCATTATCATTATCATAATTATCATTAGTATCATTATTATCATTATCAATATTATTATCATTATCATTACATAAATTCTATTTCTATGAATAATATGATTATCATTACTATTATTATTACTATCATTATCATTATTATTACTATCATTATCAATATTACCATTGATATTATTATTATCATTACTATCATAATTTGTGGTAGTGGCTGTAGTATAATTATCTTATTATGATTATCAATGTTACTACTTTGATTATCATCATCATTATCATTGCCACACTAGCATCATGATCATCATCATTATCCCTACTATCATCACAATTAATGTCATTAAGTATAAGGAAGGATACATATATATTCAATGTCTTTTTCAATTTTCCTGCCAACAACTCCGAACATCACATCACCAATCCTTCATCTTTGGACCGATCAATATCATTCTCATTAGACAAGTAGCTTACTTCATCACCCCAAGATAACCTTCAAGTTCCTTTGGAAGTACAATTGTAGATAACTTCAGGAGGTAAAGGATCAAACAACCATGCTCTCCAAAAATCTGTCACCGAACGAGCGACATCATCATTGTTACGTGGAAACCATCACCTTTACCAGAGCGTTATGAGTAAATATCTGTTACATATGTTATGAGGAAACATGTTACATATGTTATGAGGAAATATCTGTTACATATGTTATGAGGAAATATCTGCTACATATGTTATGAGGAAATATCTGTTACATATGTTATGGAGAAATATCTGTTACATATGTTATGAAGAAATATCTGTTACATATGTTATGAGGAAATATCTGTTACATATGTTATGAAGAAATATCTGTTACATATGTTATCATATTTGCTTCCATTATAGGAAGAGAGACACACTGATCTTACAATGTTCGTTTGTATTCTTATCTTCATTTTCACTTCTGTTCATCTCTACCTTGCAACAATCAACAACATGACGTCATTCCTTCCTTTAGCAAGCGAGTGACTTTAATCCTGGTCGGTATATACACCAGGTTCAACACACTCAGAACCTCCTTGACATTTTCTTCTTAACCTAGATCTGGTAGAGTCCTCTGTGGTGTCAGAGGTCAAGCAGCTTAAAGATGTATGCTCTGGACAGGTGCCCTTCAGCAGACACAGACCCTGCACACAGACACACAGACAGACACCCGTCCAGAAGCACCATACGATGCTCAGGATAAATGTGCCATTGCAACCAATGATGATATTCTAGAAGGGTCAAAGTTCACGAAAAGAAGAGTGCCTTGCCCATACTTCGGCAAGCGTTCATGAAATACGTTACAAGTATATCATTCTATTGGGCCCAGTGCTATGCGTATAACAGATTTCTTTTTCATTCAACCATTTTTGGTTATTTGTTTTCTTTGGGATCGTCATTTGGCCATATTTCAACCAACGTGTATGACATTTAGATTAAAGATGTATACAGTCTTACTCCACATAAATGACACGGTCGTAACGACCATTTTCAGCCCTCGTTAGAGATCACTGGTTAATATTTCTCTTATCTATTTTACATTATATCTGTCTATTCGTTTGCTCACGAGTCCATTTACGTGGACCAACGTTGATCAACCTCCAGCAGTGAGCGCTACATCCTTCACCTGATGTTGAGGAGTCTTGACACAGTGGTATATAATACATGAAGTGGAGCGAGACCTGCTACGTTCCCTCCCAGGTGACGACTTGTCGTAATGATAATAATAATGATAACGATAATGATAATATTATAATAATAATACTAATGATAGAATAAATATATAATAACTCTCATTATCATCTTTATGATTATCATTATTATTATTATTATTATTATTATTATTATTATAATTGTTATTATGATAATGATACTACCACTACTACTACTACTACTACTACTAATAATAATAATAATGATAAAAATAATAATTATTATCATTATTATCATTATCAAACTTCAGGGTGAGTCCCTAGTCACTCCATCACTCTGATGAACCATCTCCCTCGTTGACTTCCTTCATCCTCGTTGAACCTCCTCAGTACATCCAACTGCATCGCTCTGCTTAAGTATCTACCCCTACTGAATCCCGTCATCCTCGTTGAACCCCAACACCACATCAGACTATACCACTATTGAATGTTTATACTCGTTGAACCTCCATCATAACGTTAAATCCTATTATACTGCATCACTGTTGAACCATATCCCTCGCTAAACTCCGTCATCCTCGTTGAACCTCGTCAAAATGCATGATTATATTGAACCATTCCTCTCGTTGAACACCGTCATACCGTTGACATTAGTCGTCTTCCAGAACCCCACCATGCCATACAGACAGGTCGTTTCGTTAAACCTTTCCCCAAAGCAAGACGTCCATCAAATCCGCTGAACCTCGTTGAAGCTAAACGACCTTTTCATTCCCCCATCATATCGATAATCATCAATTCGTTGAACCCCCCTACGCGCTAGTGAACCTCATTAATTTATTGGAAGAGCTACCAGGGATTTTACCACCTAAAACCACTTACGGGATTAATTTCGCCACTTAACATTAAGCTGTATTACTGTCCCCAGTAATCCCCCACACTACACACACACACACACACACACACACACACACACACACACACACGAGAGAGAGAGAGAGAGAGAGAGAGAGAGAGAGAGAGAGAGAGAGAGAGAGAGAGAGAGAGAGAGAGTCTTACGAGTACTTAAGACGAGATTTAGCCAAAAGACAGGGCTAACGCGTAGCGCTCACCGTAGGAAAACCTAAGATTATGAGCTGTATAAACTACCTGTTTCCAAGTGTTATGTGTGTGATGGAGAGGCTGTATGTATGTGCACTGGAAGGCAGCAAGTTACCTACGCGCAGGTGAGGCAGAAAGACAGCAACTTCTGGGCCAAAGGAGTGAAACTTGACAACCTACGAAGTGCTGGCTCACTGCCCAGCCGTTACTAACTCTACCGACCCCCAGGCGGGTAGTACAGGTGGCAGCCTACCAGATAGATAGATAGATAGATAGGGAGAGAGAGAGAGAGAGAGAGAGAGAGAGAGAGAGAGAGAGAGAGAGAGAGAGAGAGAGAGAGAGATTAATACGCCAATAATAAAGCATACATCAGACCGCTGTACAAGGTGTTGGCTATAATATTCACGACATCATTTCGTCGTCATGTGTGGTGAGTGAGATCGATGCACTGTGGGGGTGTCCCGCTCGGTGGCCGCGCGTCCTGCACACTCCCAGGGTAGGAAGGGAAGAACTGGTGGGGCGGGGTGGGCAGCTGCTGCCACCACCACATGCAGCGCCCACCCGACCTGGG